>NW_006921726.1:4313722-4317894 GCF_000298275.1 Orycteropus afer afer
ATCCACAGTTCAGCCCACCTTTCTCTTCACCTTCTCCATTTGTTCCCCAGCCACTGTGCACAGTCCTCCGTGCAGTCCCTGAGTAGCAGGGTGATTTTTAGGTTAATTCTTAGGTCTTACCAGCACTCGGGAATCTCCAAGCTGTCTGTGCCATCAGGATCGCTCAGGATCGCTGCCAGACCACAGCTCTGTATGTCTCATTTTTTGGTATTTTCACTCAAATTCTTCTGCTAGTTGGGGTTTAGTCCACTTCTATATCTTCCCTTCAAGGCTCAGGGGTCCAAGATTATCTTCTGTGTCTGTGTTACTTGGTTTCCCTTTTCTTTGTTGAAAAGGGTCTGTGCAGTCTTTCTGCCTAGTCCACCATCTTGCTGGAACCCTGTCGCTCTTTAACACTTTAAAGAGACCTTTCACCTAGATTTGCCCACTGCAATATGTCATTTGATCTCCTGACTATTGCTTCCATGGGCATTGATTGTGAATCCAAGTAAAATGAAATCCTTGACAACTTTAATCTTTTCTCCATTTTACCATGATGCTGCTAATTGGTCCAGTTGTGAAGACTTTTGTTTTGTTTCTGTTGAGGTATATCATCTTAGATATTGATAGAAAATGTCCATTCATGCAAAGTGGATAAAATCAGAATTTTTGAGGCTCATTTCTTAACCTCAAAGTTACAAATGTAGAAACTGAGAGAAAGAAGTTAAACGGTTTATTGTAATTACCATCATGTTGGTTCAGACTCATGATGACCTCATGTTCAACAGAATGAATTGTTACCAAATCCTGTGCCGTCTTCATGATTGCTGGCATATTGAGTCCACTGTTGCCACTTTTGTGTATTGTCTTTTAACTTAGAGGACTCATCTTCTGGCATAATATTAGACATTAATTGCTTTGATCTGTAGAGTTTTTACTGGCTAATTTTCAGAAGTAGATTAATAGGAATTTCTTCCTAATCTGTCTAAATCTGGAAGCTCCACTGAAACCTACCTATTGTGGATGATACTGTTGGCATTTGAAATATCAGGGGCAGAGAATCCAGCATTATAGCAACATGCAAGCAACCATTATATGAAAAACAGGTAGTGGAAGTTAAACTAAAATGTGAATTATATAAGGAATGAGAGTTCAAGGAAAATTCCTTTCCCTCATATAGAACTGACGTCCCTTCATACATAAATAAGGTTATAGCACGAATACTCCTCATATCACAGACTTAAATGAAACAAGATGTAGCAGAAGGGTAATAAGTTATATTTTAAAAATAAGATTAATAAATAATTTAATTTATAATAATATATTTATAGTAGTTATAATAGTAATTTTATAATTTAAAGGTAATATTCACAGTGTTTTTTCTGGGGGGATGAGATTATTGGAGTCTTCCACATGTTATCTTATCTGATACTTAAATACCTTTGCAAGTGGCATGTTATTCTTGTATGCAGGAAAAAAAAAACCAAAAAACATTTAATGTTAGTATTAACTAGACTAGTAGTTTTATAACCAGAAAACAACAGAAAATAATTTTTATAGTTTCTTTTTTTTTTTTTTTCTTTTTCTTAACCTTTATGACAGTAGTAGTATACAGGCTTTTGAATTAGATGGCCTTTGTATCAAATCCAACCCTTCCTTGTCTATCTACAAGAATGATATTGACTAAATCTAAAGTTTCTTTAGGAGCTCTGGTGGTGTAGTGTCTAAGGCATTTGACAGCTAATCAGAAGGCTGGAAGTTCAAACCCACCAGCCATTCCTCAGAAGGAAGATTGGGCAATCTACTTCTGTAGAGATACTACCTCGGAAAGCCAAGCAGCAGTTGCTATGAGTCTAATTGAGTTGACAGCGAGTATGGTTTGGTTTTAAAGTTTCTTCAGCTGTAACATGGAGACAATAACTGTGAACTTCCCTGTGTTGCTGTGAAAATAATAGATAATTTAAGAATCCACTTTAGTTTCTGGTGGCAATATTAGCTCTCTAGATGGCATAATGATAAAGGAACATGTGCTCATTATCTTCTGAGTGATTCTAAAGGTTATTTCACTTCTGAACCCAAATCACTCATCTCCACAAAAAATGCACTGCCTTTACACCTTTGACAAAAGGAGCTCTGGTGGCACAGTGCCTAAGGCATTTGACTGCTAACCACAAGGTTGGCATTTCAAATCCACCAGTAACTCTGTGGCAATCTACTTCCATAAAGATTTAACCATCTCAGAAACACAATGATGGTCACTATGAGTCAGAATCAACTCGATGGCAGTAGGTTTGGTTTTATTTATTTATTTTTGCTTACACCTTTCATTTTTCTGTTAATAGCATCAATATTCTCCTATCCTAAAAAAAAAAAAAAAAAAACTCTCTAATTATGGTGAATTTTTCTCTCTCTTTCAATCCCCACACAAAATCAGCTGATCTCTTTTTCATACACAATGGCTATGACTCATTTTGAGTGACCTTTGAATCACCTTGCCTCAGTATCACACCTGGTTGATGGAATCTGACTTCCTGCTCTCTCCTACTCTACACATGCCATCTCCCTTTTCCACTCAGCCTCTATCAATCAACTGTTTTCCAATGTCCCATTCCCAACTACTTAGTATAAATAGGGCTCAACCACTGTTTGGTGAACCAATGTTGAATACCTTCCTAAGACCTACTCAAATGTAACTTTATCTTATCTATGCAACTTTTTACCAGTAGAAATAATTCCAATTTTGTAGATTTTTCCCTGTATTCTATCTATCTTAGCACTAATTCCCTGACCCACAAAACAGAATACATGACCATCAACTGCTTCTGCTAACTAAAATTGACCTATTCTTTAAGATCCTTTTCATAACCTAACTTTTTTTCCTTTTTTTAATGCATTTTATTGAAATATAATTTATGTACAGTGAAATACACAAAACTAAAGTGACATGGGTCAATGCATTTCTTTTTTTTTTTTTTTTGCAGTGTTCCCTCCCCTCCCCTCCCACCCCTGGCAACCAACAAAGAAAGTTTCCCTCCATATATAAACCTTGCCTTGATCCTCCACAACAACAAACTAATACTATATTTGTCCTTCTGTGACTGACTTTATTTCACTCAGCATAATGTCCTCCAAGTTCATCCATATTATGCAGTGTTTTGGATACTTTACATTATTCTGTAGTGTTGCATAGCATTCCAGTGTGTGTATGTACCATAGTTTGGTCATCAACTCTTCCACTGATGGGCACATAGGTTGGTTCCATCTTTTTGCTATTGTAAATAGTGCTGTGATGAACATGAGTGTGCATGTATCTGTTCCTATCTTGGCTCTCACCTCTCTTGGATATATACCTAGTAATGAGATTGCTAGGTCAAATAGTATCTCAAATTCCAACTTTCTAAGGAATCACCATATTGCTTTCCACAGTGGTTGTGTCACTTCATAGTCACACAAGGAATATATGAGAGTCCCAATATCTCTACATCCCCACCAGCATTTGTTATTTTCTGTCACATTGAACCTTGCCATCAGTGCTGGGGTGAGATGGCTTATCTCATTGTTGTTTTGATTTACATCTCTCTGATGGCCAATGATTGTGAGCATCTTTTCATGGATTAGATGACCACCTAAATATCCTCCTTGGTGAAGTGTCTATTCTTATCTTCTGCCCATTTTTCAATTGGATTGTTAATTCCTTTGGTGTTGAAGCATTGGAGTTTTCCATCAATCTTAGAGATAAGTCCCTTGTCAGATATGTAATTATCAGCAAATATGAATTTGTTGCTGTCATTTTTGTCATGTGCTTTTCCGTTGTGTCGATTTCTTTGTTCCATATAATATTCTATGCTGATCTCATTTTGTTTATCAATCATGTTATCATTTCCTTCATTGCTATTGCTTTAGTACTTGCTGAATATTTATGCTGGTCCTCTTTTTAATTTTGATGTGAAGGTTTATTTATCATTTTTCTTTGAGGTTACCCTGTGATTTATAGTTTTCTATGCAAGTGTAGAACTGTCCATTCTATCTTGTAGTTGTCTTGACTTCCCTACCATCTAGAAGTCTACCTACCTACAGTCTGTAACTCCACAGATTTTTTTCCCTCTTTTTGGTTTGTAGTTGTTCTCATTTGTCAGTTGGTGTTTCTGGTTCTCTGTTTACAATCTTGTAGGCTTATTTACTTTGGATACTTC
>NW_006921726.1:4317994-4324921 GCF_000298275.1 Orycteropus afer afer
TAACTAGACGGCTGGCGGTTCAAACCCACCAGCCACTCCTCGGAAGGAAGGTTGGGCAATCCTACTTCCGTAGTGATACTGCCTCGGAAACCCAAGGAGTGGTCGCTATGAGTCAGGTTTGACTCGATGGCATATAACAACAACAACAACAACAACATAGCTGGGTTGGTTTCTGGGTTATATCATCATACGTGTTAATGGTCAGTTGTTGTTGGCTGTTGTTGCTTCTCTGTTCAAAGGGCTGCCTTTAGCATCTCTTGTAAGGATGGCCTTGTTTTAACAAATTCCCTTAATTTCTGCTTATCTGGAAATGTCCTAATTTCACCATCATATTTGAGGGACAATTTTGCTGGGTACATATTTCTTGGTTGGAAATTTTTTTCTTTCAGTGTTTTATATATACCATCCTACTGGCTTTTCGCCTGCATGGTTTCTGTTGAGAAATTCAATCTTGGTCTTATTGGTTGCCCCTTGTAGGTAACTTTTCTTTTTTCCCATGCTGCTCTCATGATTCTTTCTTTGTCTTTGGTTATGTGAGTTTGATGATGTTATGTCTTGGTGTTTTTCTTTTGGGGTCTATCCAGTTTGGGATTCGTTGGACTTCCTAAATAGATATATTCTCATCTTTTATCATATCAGGGAGGTTCTCCTCCAGCAAACCTTGGACAATTTTCTCAGTGGTTTTGTTTTTCTCTTCCTGTTCTGGAATTCCAATGACACGTAAGTTATTCCTTTTGTAACACAAAGTCTGGCCATTCTCGCTTCCAAGGAGCATTCCAGGTGCACTTACTCCAGGACACATTTGTTAATTCTTTTAGCAGTACATGGTACTTTCAGCATTCTTCACCAACACCACAACTCAAAAGCATAGATTCTTCTTCAGTCTTTCTTATTCATTGCTCTCACATGCATATGAGGAGACTGAAAATACCATAGCTTGTATCAGGTGCACCTTAGTTCTCAAGGAGACATCTTTGCTCTTCAGTAGTTGAAAGAGGTAATTTGTAGCTGATTTGCCCAGTGCTGTATGTTGTCTGATATACTGATTGCTGTTTCCGTTGGTGTCAATTGTAGAACCAAGCAATGTGAAGTCTTTGACTACTTCAATCCTTTCTCCATTTATCGTGACACTGCTCATAGGTCCAGTTGTGAGGATTTTTGTTTTCTTTATATTGAGATGTAATCCATACTGTGGACTATATTCTTCAACCTTCCTCAGTAAGTCATTCAAGTCATTGTCACTTTCAGCAAGGGAAGTTGTGTCATTAGCGTATCGCAGGTTGTTAATTATTCTTCCTCCAATCCTGATGCCCGGATTATTTGCTCAGCATATAAATTGAATAAGTATGGTGAAAGGACACAACCCTGATTCACTCCCTTCTTGATTTTAAACCAAGAAGTGTCCCTTTGTTCTGTTCAAATGACAACCCCCTGGTCTATGTACAGGTTCCTCATGAGTACAATTTAGTGTTTTGGAATTCCCATTCTTCTCAATGTTATAGGTAATTTGTTATGATCCACACAATCAAATGCTTTTGTATAGTCAATAAAACACAAGTAAACATCTTTCTCATATTCTTTGTTTTGAACCAAAATCCATCTGAGATCAGCAGTGATATCCCTTATATCACATCCTCTTCTGAATCCAGCTTGCACTTCTGGAAGTTCTTTGTGCTGCAACTGTTTTTGAATTATCTTCAGTAATGTTTTACTTGCATGCAATATTAATGATATTGTTTGATAATTTCCACCTTCTGTGTGGTCACCTTTCTTTGGGATGGGTACAAATATGAATCTCATGGATCTCTTTCAGTCAGTTCGCCAGGTAGCTTTCTTCCAATTTTCTTGGCATAACTGAATGAGTGCCTCCAGCAGTGCATCTGTTTGTTGAAACATCTCAATTGATATTCCATGAATTCCTGGAGCCTTGTTCTTAGCTAATTCCTTCAATGTTGCTTCAACTTCTTCTTTCAGTACCATTGGTTCTTGAACATATGCCACCTCCTGAAATGGATGAATATTACCATTTGTTTTTGGTACTCTGTGTATTCCTTCCATCTTCTTTTGATGCTTCCTGCATCACTCAATATTTTGCCCATAGAATCTTTCAATATTGCAACTCAAGGCTTAAATTTTTCCCTCAGTTCTTTCAGCTTGAGAAATACTGAGCATATTCTTCCCTTTTGGTTTTCTAACTCTAGGTCTTTGCATATTTCATTATAGTAATTGACTTTGTCTGCTCAAGCTGCTCTTTGAAATCTTCAGTTATTTTATCTTGTAATTTCTTCCATTTGCTACTCTTTGCTCAAGGGAAAATTTCAGAGTCTCTTTTGACATCCATTTTGGTCTTTCTTTCTCATATTTTTAATGACTTCTTGCTATCTTCATGGATGTTATTCTTGATGTCATCCCACAATTCCTCTGGTTTTTGATCATTGGTGTTCAATGCATCAAATCTATTCTTTAGATGACCTCTAAATTCAAGAAGGATATATTCAAGATCATATTTTGGCTCTCATGGACTTGCTTTAATTGTCTTCAACTTCAAGTTGAATTTGCATATGAGCAGTTGATAGTCTGTTCCACATTTACCTCCTGGACTTGTTTTGGCTGAAGATACTGAGCTTTTCCATCGCCTCTTGCCAGAGATGTTGTTGTTGTTGTTGTTTGCCGTCGAGTCGGCCCCGACCCATAGCGACCCCTCCTTGGGTTTCCAAGGCAGTATCATTATGGAAGTAGGATTGCCCAACCTTCCTTCCGAGGAGTGGCTGGTGGGTTTGAACCATCAGCCTTCTGGTGAGCAGTCAAGTGCCTTAGGCACTATGCTACCAGAGCTCCAAGTGTAGTCAATCTTATTCCTGTGTACTCCATCTTGCAAAGTCCACATGGATAGCCACTGTTTGTGTTGTTGAAAAAAGGTATTTGCAATGAGTAAGTCATTAGTCTTGAAAAATTCTATCATGCAATCTCCAGCATTATTTCTGTCACCAAGGGCAAATTTTCCAACTACTGGTGATTCTTCTTTGTTTCCAACTTTTGCATTCCAGTCACCAGTGATAATTAACACATCTTGATTACACATTTGGTCATTTTCAGAGTGAAGGAGTTGATAAAAATCTTCAATTTCCTCATCTTTGGCTTTGGTGGTTGGTGTGTAAATTTGAGTAATAGTCATATTAACTGGTTTTCCTTGTAGATATATGGATAGTATCCTATCACTGACAGCATTGTACTTCAGGACAGATCTTGAAACATCCTTTGTTATGATGAATGCCACACCATTCTTCTTCAAATTGTCATTCCCAGCATAGGAGACCATATGGTTGTCTGATTCAAAATGGCCAAACCCAGTCCATAGCAGCTCACTAATGCCCAGGATATCAATTTTTATGCATTCCATTTCATTTTTACAACTTCCAATTTTCCTAGATTCATACTTCATTTCCTCCATGTTCTGATTATTAATAGATGTTTGCAGGTGTTTCTCCTCAATTTGAGTCATGCCACATCAATAAATGGAGGTCTCAAAAGATTTACTTTATTCATATCATTAAGGTCAATTCTACTCTGATGAGGCAGCTCTTTCCCAGATGTATTTTGAGTGCCTTCCAACCTAAGGGGCTTGTATTCCTGTGCTGTATGGAACAATGTTTCCAGGTTATTCATAAAGTTGTCCATTAATGTATCAGACAGTGTTTCTCTGCAATTCATAAGATTTTCCCTGGCCAATTCTTTGAGAAGTGGATGGCCTCTCCCTTCTTTGTAGTCTGATTCAGTCTGTAAGCTGCACAGAAACCTGGGCACCATGTGCAACCCTGCTGGCTTTTGAAACACTGGTGGCACAGCTTCAAGCCTCACAGCAATGCACAAGCCACCATAGTATGACAAACTCACAGACAAGTTCATCTCCTTTAGGTGTTAGAAACCTCTCTGCTCTCCCCTTACCTAATTCCTACCTGGATCCTGCTGCTTTTGTTGTCCCTGGTGGTTCCCTCCCTTTCCTGCCTCGGGGGTGGAGGTGGGGTGGGTCCTATCTCCTAATTGGTGCCATATCAAATGATATACCCTGTACTATCTTTTGTATTGTTTACTATTATTTTGTTTGTGTTGGTCATATTTCCACAACTACATTGTAACTTTCATGAGAGCTGCGATCAGGCCCAATCTGATCACATAGTGAAAGCTCAGTGTTTACTGATAGTAGATGAGTACATGACATCTTTAATTTTTGCAGGATGGTCTTTGACACCAGAGTACTATAATGCAGCTGAAATCTTTAATTTGAAAAATGAGGAAAAAGCTTAGATACCTGAAGACACAGGACTTGTTAGGAACTTGTTAGGAACCTACACCTTCGATTCATACTGACAGTTGTGTCCTATGAGCATAATCTGACTGCATATAACCCAACATAAAAACAGATATGTTTTAGTATAAGTTTGTTTATTGGTTTTCTGGTAGGCAGTAGATGGGGATAATTTACCAAGTTAAAGAAATACTAGGTCTCCTTTGTTTATTTTTCCACCTTTTGGCACTCCCTGACCCCTACCCTGCTTTATTTTTCTCCTTGGTCATTATCACCATATGGCGAATTGCATATTTCACTACTTTGCTTCTTTGTCTATCTTTCTCCACAACAGCAGTGTCTGTTTCATTCATTGCTGCATTCCAAGTGCCTAGAACAGTGCCAGGTACATAGTAGACACTCAAAACAAATTTTTTGAATAACTGATAACTGATTTCTAATGGTGGAGCCTAGCTGTCTCCTTCACAGCTCTCTATTAGAAGCAAACTACAGCACACCTAGAATTGGGTATTGTAACAGGCACTCCAACACAACCGCTGATTTCAGACAGGCTGCAGCATACAGTTCTTTGTAAGCTCAAATTTGTCTTGGGCTGACAGCAACCTATCTCAAGTACACTGTGTGCCTTACCCCTTCCTGTTCAAGGGCCTTCTCCAATGTATTGGAGCTCTGTGGGCCTGAACAGGTGCAGCCAAAATACAGATAAAATAATGTCCTTGGAGGCAAACCTCCATTAATGGGAATCAGAAGCTGGTAGATAAAAGCTCCAGTTGTTCTTCTGGTGGTCTATTCCAGAAGCATTCTGTATGTGTCTCAAAGGGTCCTAGTGAAATTAGCATCCTTTTACTCACCCTTATTCCTCATGTAATTCTTTCTGTTCCTTCTTCTCTGTTTCCTGGTATCACCTCCCAAACAAATTGTCTTGTCTCAGGCTTTGCTTTGGAGAAATCCAAACTGAGAAAGTAGGGTATTTAATTAATCCAATGGTGAGTTACAGATACAAACTCCACTAGTCTTGCTTACCCCGAATTATTATATTAGCATTAGATTAGGAGTCAGAACTTAGAGTCTTATTCTGCTTGTGCCAATGTTTTTGACTCCTTACCAGTATTAATCCAATCAAATGCACCTAATACCACATCCTGAAAGTCACACCTTTTTAAAACCACCTCAGTTCATTAACTTTTCTTTGTGAGTTGTTAACTTTCTCTGTGAGTTTTTGGGGGTGTGTGTGTCTGTGTATGTGTGTATGTGGATTAGAAAACTTTGGAGCAGGCAGGTCCAGGATATTTCTACTAATACCTGTACCCTGGCACACCTTAGATCTGCTCTTGCTGACAGTTGCACAACTTGGAGGTACACAGAATGGTGAGAGGTAGAGAGAGTTGTATTGTTCAGAGGTTAGACAGCACTTCCAGTCCCCAGCTGACAGTGCTTGAAATGATTCTGCTTTTGGATATTTATCCCTGAAACACTCCTACCAGAGGCTCTGACAACTGGTTTTATGGAACCTGTTTGGTAAGCATTGGACTTGGGTTTCACTTTTTAAAATGTTTAAACTCTTTTTAAATTAGTTGAAAACAAAACACTCACCGGCTGAAAACTAGTTTATGCCAAATTCAACAAGGTAGAGAAGATTAGCATTTATTAGTGCTCCTGGTCTCCTCATTACTCAGCATGAGCAGGTCTTACCAATTCAGGGCATATACGTGAACATGTTCTGGATGTGTGTCTGATAAGGTATATAGTGTCTTGGAGTTGAACTTTCATCAAGCCCACACATTCCTACTCATGCAAAAGGTAGCAGTAGCCCATTCCTGCACCATATGTATGCCACATCCCATGTGCTTATCATTACATTCTACTCAGTAGTGTAATAACGGTTATATAAGGACAATTTTATTCTTGATCTCTTTGTGTAAATTTTGGGTTTTTGTTGTCTAACTTTTTATCTTTTTAAAATATATAAGGAATATGAGAAAATTTAGATATTGTTAGTGATTCAACTTTCTGTTTCTCTCTCTTCAACTTTCTGGACCTCTTTTATTGACAACTGTCATGGGACTGCTGACCCAACCTGTCAAAACAAACAAAACCCTGCTATCACTTACAGTGATTTACCAATGTAATTTTGGATTTTTCTGCATAATCAGTAAACATATGGAGACAAATTGTTTGTTAAGGCTGACTGTCTCTCTTGACCTAAGCTCTAATTTTAAATATATTTATCTTTATGGAAATAGCCTCATTTTTTAGTTAGTTAAAATTTTGAGCTTACAAATCCGCAATGATGAAGTCCTACTTTTATCTTTTTTATATATTAGAGATCTGTGTAATTTAATTTTAATTTTTGCAGGATGGTCTTTGACACCAGAGTACTAAAAAGTGGTTATAGCATTGGGCTGCTAACCAAGAGTCAATGATTTGAACCCACCAGCTGCTCTACAGGAGAAAGATAAAGTGTCTGTTTCTGTGAAGATTTACAGCTTTGGAAATTCTATGAGGCAGTTCTATGCTGTCCTATAGGATCACTATGAGTTAGAATTGACTTGATGGCAGTAGATTTTGGGGTTTGGTTAAAGTTTCATTTTAAAGAGCTCTTGCTGCTAATATATATATAT
>NW_006921726.1:4325107-4337158 GCF_000298275.1 Orycteropus afer afer
GACTGCTAACCAGAAGGCTGGCAGTTCAAACCCACCAGCCACTCCTCGGAAGGAAGGTTTGGCAATCTACTTCTGTAGTGATACCACCTCGGAAACCCAAGGGGTCACTATGAGTGGGGTCCGACTCGATGGCATATAACAACAACAAACTCATTCCAAATCATTCCAGCTCTGTTCCATATCTTTAAAATCTCTGGTTGCTTACTGTTGTTCTATTTGCAGTAGGTAGGGAAGTAAATAAATCTGACAAGTGTAAAATTTAAAGGCAATGAAAAGGACATGACTGAGGGTGCACTATATAGTTGATAAACACTCTGGAAGTCAGATGACTGCTTGTATTCAGTTTAATCAGTCAATTGAACAAGACTATGTTGGAGTAGTGCCTAAAGCATTTGACTGCTTACTAGAAGGCTAGTGCTTCAAACCCACCAGCCACACCTGGGAAGGAAGGTTGGGCAATCTCCTTTCCTAGTGATACTTCCTCAGAAACCCAAGGAGGGTCGCTATGAGTCGTATCTGAGTCAGTGGCAGTGGGGTTTGGGGATGTGAAGACTGAAATGATGCTAAATATCATTGCTTGTAGATGTTTCTTTATCATGGATATATTACCTGAAGCCTCTCTTTTATTTAACAATTAAAAAATGAATTAAATAAATTAATATCTTTTTTTTTTTTTTTTCACTCCTCTCTGACCCTCCTTCCCAGACCCACAGGAACTCTTGTTCCCACAGAGGATTACTATGAGGTGGTACAGCTGCACACTCATCAGCCAGCCCTGCTTCCCTGCCAGGTGACCAACTCCCTGGCACAGGTGACAATGCACCAGGAAATCCCCCCTAAGGAGGTCCCAGTGGATAGGACAGACATCTTTGGTGTGAAGGAGGGCTTTACCATCCACCGGCCCCAAGTTTCCTTGTCTGGCTCATCTTCTGCATGGCCAACCTAATTATATGAGACAAATCTCTACCAAGTACATGCTGCACTACATCAACTGTGCTTAGGCCTAGGGCTCTGGTTGGGCAAGGAAGGGGATGAGATGAGTAGAGATGCCTCCTTTTTTTTTTTTTTTTTTTTAACTTTCCTTTCATCTAAGTTGAGCTCTGGTGGCACAGTGCCTAAGGCATTTGACTGCTAACCAGAAGGTTGGAGGTTCAAACCCACCAGCCACTCTGTGGAAGGAAGACTGGAAGATCTACTTCAGTAAAGATTTACTGCCTCAGAAACCCAAAGGGGGTCATTATGAGTCAGAATCAACTTGATGGCAGTGAGTTTGTTTTTGTTTTTTTTTTGGTCCCCAAGTTAATATGTGTCTACATTTTAGTTAGTTGTTTACCCTCCCCTCTCACTTACTCTTGGTAATCATCAAAGAATTACTTTTGGTGTGAAATCCTTTTCTAAACTTTTTATGAGAGTGGTCTCATATAATATTTATCTTTTTTGATTCACTACTTTCACTCAGCATAATGGCCTCTAATTTCATCCAAGTTATGTGATGTTTCACAAATTCATCATGGTTCTTCAGCATTGTATAGTATTCCATTGTATGTATGTACCATAGTTTATTGATCTATTTCTCTGTCGATGGATATTTAGTTTCCATATTTTTGCTATCATAAATAGTGCTATGATGAAAATGAGTGTGCATATATCTGTTTTTGTCATGGCTTTTATTTCTCTAATATATATATGTATATATTTGTGAGGTTGCTGGATCATATTGTATTTCTATTTCCAGCTTTTTAAGGAAGGGCCATACAGTTGTCCACAGTGGTTGCACCATTTTACAGTCCCACCAGGAGTGTATGAGGGTTCCAGTCTCTTCACACCCTCACCAGCATTTGATGTTTTCTAGTTTTTGAGCTTTGCTTAAAGTGCTAAGGTGAGATGATACCTCATTTTTGTTTTGCTTTTGGTTAAAGTTTCATTTTAAAGAGCTCTTTCTGCTAAAAAAATATATATTTTTTGAAAACTACTCATAGGCACTTCTGCAAAGACAACAGAGAGTATGGTGTGAACTTCCTATTCTTGAATAAGACACATCATCTCCTTGAAGTCTAATCAACCATTAACTCATTTCAAATCATTCCAGCTCTGTTCAGTAAATCTTTAAAATCTCCTTTAAAATCTCTGGTTGTTTACTCTTTTTCTATTTGCAGTAGGTAGGGAGGAAAATAAATCTGACAAGTGTAAAAGGTCTCTAATGTCCAATGATTGTGAGTATTTCTTCATGTGTTTGTTAACTTCCTAAATGTTTTCTTTAGTCAATTCTCTGTTCATGTCCTCTGTCCATTTTTTAATTGGATTATTTTACCCTCGGAGAGGCTAACCTCTAAAATTTATAGAAAATTTTACAAATTAACAACAGAAAGATAAATAATCCAATTAAAAAATGGGCAGAGGACATGAACAGAGACTTGACCAAAGAAGACATTTAGGAAGATTATTTATTTATTTATTTATTTTTTAAGGCTTTCATCAGCTATGGCATTGCCAAAGTTTTACCCAGTGCATGAATTCTCTTTTTCTCTTTTGTTGTAACCATTTAATGCATGTAAGTGTCTAATTTTTAGCAAGTCCCAGTCATCTATTTTGTTTTCTGATGCTTGTTCATTTTTAGTTATATTTGTAGTATATGTTATGCCCTGAATTAGAACCCTTAAGTTTGTCCCTATAAGAGTTCTGGTAGCATAGAAGGTAAGGCATTTGGCTCCCAACCAGGAGATCAGCAGTTCAAACCTACCAGCTGTTCCATGGGAAGAAGATGAGGCAATCTACCTCTATAAAGATTTAAAGCCTTGGAAACCCGATGAGGGTCACTAAAAGTCATAATTGACGGTAGAGCAAAGGGTTTGGTTGTTGTTTTTTTAAAGTTTGTTCCTATTTTTCCTTTGATGATCTTTATGCTTTTGTGTTAAGGTGTTTTATCCATTTTGAGTTTATTTTTGTATGTGATGTGTGATAAGGGTCCTATTCCTTTTTTTTTTTTTTGCAAATAGATATCCAGATTTTCCAGTATCGTTTATTAAAGAGACCTCTTCTTCACCATTTAATGAATTTCAATACTTTGTCAAAGATCACCTGTCCATAGGTGGCTAGATTTACTTCTGGGTTCTCAATTCTTTTCCACTGGTCTATGTGTCTGGTGTTGTACCAGTACCAGGCTATTTTAACTATTGTCCCCATATAGGTTTTTTTTGTTTGTTTGTTTTGATGGTGTAGGTGTGGGTGTGCTGACCTCCCCCTTATCATGTATTGCTTTTCCCTTCAAACAAGTTAATGCATTGCTACTGTGTAGTAGGTTTTGAGATTGGGGAGAATGAGGCCTCCTACTTTGTTCCTCATCTTTAGTAGTGTTTTACTTATCTGAGGTCTTTTTCCTTCCCTTATGAACTTGTTGATCAGTTTTTCTATCTCTTTGATGGAATCTGGATTGATATTGCAAGATATCTGTAGATCACATTGTGCAGTATTGACATTTTCACAATGTTAAATTTCTATCCATGAGCATAGTATATTTCTTCCATTTATGTAGTTAACCTTTTGTGATAGTTAAGTTTGTCATCAATTTGGCTGGGCCTGGTTGAATGGCTGGACAGCTGGATGTAGTTATTCCCCATGGTGAGACTGGTAATTAACTCCATGGTGGAATCTATTGGAGTAGCTGAGTAGCTGCTTTAGGGATGTGATCTGCTTCCAGTATATAAGAAGCAACTTTGAAGAAGGTCTCCAGCTGATAGCATGCTTGAACCCTGCATGTAACTGAGTTGTTGTCCAGCAGCCTGCCATGTTGCCCTGCTGATATCAGGACTTTTAATGGACTTGAATTAATGGCCTGCCATGTGGTTTGGTAATGTTGGGACTGTGGTTTGTCACTTGTTTACCTTGAGTTTGTCAGCTTCAGCAGCTAGCAGCTGTCTTGAATGAAGAGATGACTCTTGCTTTAGTGAGCTGGGAGAAGCCCAAGGTCAAGAAGTTTTCAACCAGTCCCTAGAGACTGGCACCTGGAATTTGTACTTCTAAACTCCAAAATTGAAAGAGAATAAACTCCTGTTTGGTAAAGCTATCCCATTTGTGGTATATTTCTGTTAGAACAGGACTAGGTAACCAAAACACTTTTGTTGTTGTTGTTGTTAGGTGCTGTCAAGTCATTTCTGACTCATAGTGACCCCATGCACAGCGAAATGAAACACTGCCCCATCCCCCACCAGCTCCATGATCCCTGCTATACTTGAGCCCATCATTGCAGCCACCACGTCAATCCATTTTGTTGAAGGCCTTCCCCTCTTTCGTCAACCTTCCACCCTACCAAGCATGACATCCTTCTCCAGGGAATGGTCCCTTCTGACAACATGACCAAAGTAGGTGAGATGAAGTCTGGCCATTATCGCTTCCAAGGAGCATTTCAGGTGCACTTCTTCCAGGAGAGATCTGTTAGTTCTTTTAGAAGTCCATGGTACTTTCCAAAACACTTTTGGTTTCTTGTAATAGTGTTTTTTAGTTTTCTTTGTGTAGTTCTTTTGTGTCTCTGGTTAGATTTATTCCTAAGTACTTCATCTTGTGGGTGATTGTTGTAAATGGTATTTCTTTCCTGATTTCTTTTTCAGAGTTCTCTTCATTAGTGTAGAGAAATCCAACTGATTTTAGTATGTTGATCTTGTAGCCTGCCACTTTGCTGAAACTATCAATTAGTTCCAGTACTTTTCTTACTGACTCTTTAGGATTTTCTATGTATGAGATCAAATCATCTGCAAATAGAGATAGGGAGCTCTGGTAGCATAGTGGCTAAGGCACTTGACTGCTAACCAGAAGGCTGGTGGTTCAAACCCACCAGCCACTCCTCGGAAGGAAGGTTGGGCAATCCTACTTTCGTAGTGATACTGCCTTGGAAACCCAAGGAGGGGTCATTATGAGTCGGGTCCGACTCGACGGCACATAACAACAACAACAACATACTTCTTCTTTGCTGATTTTGATGCCTTTCATTTTCATTTATTGCCTTATTACTCTGGTGAGGACTTCCAATACAATATTGAAATGGAGTGGTGATAAAGGGTATCCTTGTCTGGTACCTGTTTGTAAGGGGAATGTTTTCAGTCTCTCCTCATTGAGAATAATGTTGGCCATTGGTTTTGCATATATTCCCTTAATTATGGGGAGGAATTTCCCTTCTATTTCTATTTTTTTCAGCATTTTTATCAGGAATGGGTGTTGGATTTTGGCAAATACCTCTTCTGCATCAATTGATATGTTCAGGTGGCTCTTTTCCTCTATTTTATTATTTATGTGATGGATTACATTGATTGTTTTTCTAAGTTGAACCATCCTTGTATGAATCTTACTTGATTGATCATTATGTGTTACTTTTTTACATATTTTGTTGAATTCCATTAGCTAGGATTTTAGTGAGAATTTTTTCATCTATGTTCATGAAGGATATTGGTTTATAATTTTTTTTTTCTTTTTAGTGATTTCTTGCATGGTTTTGATATCAGGGTTATTCTTATTTCCTCCTTTTCTATATTCTGGAATAGTCTGAGTAGAGTTGGTGTCAGCTCTTTGAATGCTTAGTACAATTTGCTACTGAAGTCTTCTAGGCCAGGACTTTTTTATTTGTTTGTTTGTTGGTAGATTTTTATGACCTGGTCAATTTCTTCTGGTTCAAATTTTCTACCTCATTCTATGTTAGTTTAGGTAGAACATGTTTTTCCAGAAATCTATCTGTCTTCTAGCTTTTCTAATATGTTGGAGTACAGTACTTCACACCAAAATAACCAAAAACCAAACTCACTGCCATCGAGTCTACTCCAACTCATAAAGACTCCCTTTGGTTTTCTGAGGTGGTAAATCTTTACAAAAGTAGATTGCCCACCTTCCTTCTGCAGAGTAGTTAGTGGGTTTGAACCTATAACCTTCTGGTTAGTAGTCAAATACCTTAGTCACTGAACCACCAGAGCTCTCAACAAACCAGTGGCAAAGTTAACAAAGGATAAGAAGGAGAAGATGAAAATAACATAAACAAGAAATGGATGACATCACAATAGAACCAATTACTACTGTCATAGTATCTTGATATTATCCTTTTGATGAAGTCCTATCATAGTATCCTGATATTATCCTTCATATTTTGGGTGGTTCTAAAGTCTTTTGTTTCTTATGTTTTCATTCTTGTTTGATTCAAGGAATTTTTTTATTTCATTTTTTATTTCTTCATCACCCACTTGTTTTTAAGCAAAGTGTTATTCAGTTTGTGTTTGCTTTTGTTTTTGTTCTTTGATCTTCCTATTGTTTATATTTAATTTAATATCATTGTGATCTGAGAAGATGCTTTGCAGTATTTGATGTTTTAAAATTTATTGAGGCTGGCTATGTGGCCTCACATATGGTCTGTTCTGGAGAATGTTCCTTTTTCACTGGAAAAGAATACATATTTTGCTATTAATGGGTGAAGTATTTTGCATATGTCTATAAGGTCAAGTTAGTTGATTATATTGCTTAGTTCTTCTGTGTCTTTGTTGAGGTTCTTTCTAGTTGGTCTATCTCTCATTGAAAGTAGTATATTAATCTGCTACTATTATTGTGGAGTGGTTTATTCTCTTTTCAATTGTGTTAAGGTTTGTTTATGCATTCTGAGGTTCTTTCATTGGGTGCATAAATATTTATTATGGTTATGTACTGTTGTTCCATTGACCCTGTAATCATTATATAATATCCTTCCTTGTGTCTTATGGTGGTTTTATGTTAAAGTCTATTTTATCAGAAATTGATATTGCCACTTCTGCTTTTCTTGGTCATCATTGACATGATATATTTTTTTCCCAACCTTTGATCATTAGTCTATTTTTGTTTCTATGTCTAAGATGTATCTCTTACAGACAACATAAGGATGGATCTTTTTTTCTCATTCATTCTACAATTCTCTTTCTATTCATTGGTGCATTCAATCTATTTACTTTCATTGTAATTATTGAAGACTATGAATTTATTGCTGTCATTTTGTTACTTTTTCGTGGTGTTGATTTCTTTATCCATATCATCATTGGTGCTGACCTCATTTTGTTTAGAATTTATTTTTATCATTTACTTCATTGCCATTGTTTTAGTATTTGTGACTTTCATATTTCATATTTTTTAACTAAATTTAATTTTAGTTCAAATTCTTTTTCAGGGGGCAATCTTTAAGTATAAAATATAAATAAGTGCAAATAACTGAATTATTTTTCTGTTAATCTGAGATGGCCTCTGTTTAATGATCTTAGATTTTCTTAACAATAATAGAGATGATAGAAAGACAATTCTACTTCTTAAACTTTATATGTTTGCCCAAATGCACTCTCTTCAACATGTCTGAATATACAGCTAAAAGATTCCAAGTCATGAATAATTTCAGCTATAATGAGTGAGTTTTACATTAAGTGAATATGTATCACAAGAAATTAGGTTAACTTCTTTTGCTCCATCCTTGGAAACACTGTATTTTCCACTGTATCAGCAGCTCAGAGAAAGAGTGATCATCTTTATTTCAAGATATTTCTTCAAGATATACTTGTGCATCTAATGGTCTGATATTCCTTGGCTCATCTTCATGCCACTGAGGTCATCCTTATTTATGTATTTATTTTTTCAAATCTATTCATTCCCTAGAATCATCCACAGTTGGTCAATTTCAGTGAACTTTTGTATGCATTCCTTCACTGTTCCTGCTGGTACATATGTACTTTATTTATCTGGATGGTAAATTAAAAATGAATTTTTGATACATTTGTTCTGGGTCTAACATATTTACAGATGAGTCTATGTGCAGAATACTGTACCAATCCTTTCTCGGGATGTACTCAAATGCCATCATCCATTCAACAAGAAGTGATCTTTCTCATATTAGCAAACTTTACACAGCCATGGGTGTCTACACCAGATCTAGCTGGACTTGGTTGAGTGGCTGAGCAGCTGGATGTAGTATTCCCCATGATGAGATGGCTAATCAACTCCATGGTGGAATCTACTGTAAGCAACTGAGTAGCTGCCTTTGTATATAAGAAGCTCCTGTATATAAGAAACAGCTTTGTGAATGGTCTCCAGCTTATAGCACACTTGGACCCTGCATGTAGCTGTGTCATTGTTCAGCAGTCTGCCATGCTTTGCTGACCTTAGGACTTACAATGGACTTGAATTAATGGCCTGCTGTGTGGTTTGGTAACATCAGGACTGTGCCATCTTCTTTATCGACCTTGGGCTTATAAGCCTCAACAGCAAACTTCACAGAGCCATGGGTGTCTATACCAGGCCTACTTTTGGCCAGAACTTGGAACCCTCTCCTTTTACATTTTATATGAAGGATTATTAATTTTATTTGTTACCCTGTGATTTATTATTTTCTTTCTAAGTTTAATACAGTCTGTTATATCTCAAAATCACCTTGACTTCTCCATTTGTAAATTCTGTAACTACACAATTTATTCCCTCTTTTTGCTTGATAGCTGTCCTCATTTACAAATTGATGTGTCTGGGTCCCTGTTTTCAGCCTTGTGTACTAATTTTACTTTGGGTACTTCTATATCTGGGTTGGTTTATGGGCAATGTTATCATATGTGTTATTGACAGATTGTTGTCTGTGTTGTTGGTTCTCTGTCCAAAAGACTCCCTTTAGCATTTCTTTTAAGGTTGTTCTACTTTTCAGAAATTCCTTTGATTTCTTTTTACCTGAAAATGTCCTAATTTTGCTATCATATCTGAGGGAAAATTTATTAGGTATATAATTCCTGGTTGGCTTTTTTTTTTTTTTCCCAGCATTTTGTGTTCGTTATCCCATTGCTTTCTTCCCTGCATGATTTCTGCCAAGAGATCAGAGCTTAGTCTTCTTGGTTTCTCTTTTTCAGTAACTTCAATTTTCCTGAGCTGCTTTCAGGATTCTTTCTTTGTTTTTGGTTTTGGAAAGTTTGATTATGATATGTATTGGTGATATTCTTTTGGGATTAGTCTTATTTGGGAATTGTTGAACTACTTGAATGTATATCTTCTTTTCATTTATCATATTAGGGAAGTTCTCTTCCAACAAATTTTTAACAATTTTCTCTGGGGTTTTATTTGTCTCAACCTCTTCTGGAATTCTAATGATATTCCAATTTCTGGTGTACCACGTAAATCTTAGGCTTTCTTCCTTTTCTTTCTTTCTTTCTTTTTTTTTCTTTGTTGTTGTTGTAAGGTGCTGTCAAGTTGTCTCCAACTCATAGTGACCCTATGCACAGCAGAACAAAACACCGCCCAGTCCCATGTGAGCTTCACAATCCTCGCTGTTATTGAGCCTATCACTGCAGCCACTGTGTTAATCTATCTCATCAAAGGCCTTCCCTCTTTCATTGACCTTCCACCTTACCAAGCATGACATCCTTCTCCAGTGAATTGTCCTTTCTGATAACATGACCAAAGTAGGTGAGATGAAGTCTGGCCATTCTAGCTTCTAAGGAGCACTTTGGTTGCACTTCCTCCAGGACAGATCTGTTAGTTTTTTTTTTTTTTTTTTTTTTTTAGCATTCCATGGTACTTTCAGCATTCTTCACCTGCACCACTACTCAAAAGCATCAATTCTTCTTCAGTCTTCCTTATTCATTGTCCAGCTCTCACACACATGTAAGGTGATTAAAAATACCATGGCTTGTGTCAGGTCAACATAGTCTTCAAGAAGACATCTTTGCTCTTCAGCACTTGAAAGAGGTCCTTTGCAGCCAATTTGCCAAGTGCTATATATCGTCTGATGTCCTGACTGCTGCTCCCATTGGCGTCAATTGTAGACCCAAACAATATGAAGTCTTTGACAATTTCAATCTTCTCTCCATTTATTGTGATGCTGTTTATAGGTCCAGTTGTGAGAATTTTTGTTTTCTTCATATTGAGATGTAATTCATACGCAGACTGTATTCTTCAATCTTCATCAGTAAGTCCTTCAAGTCATCCTCACTTTCAGCAAGTAAAGTTGTGTCATCAATGTATCACAGGTTGTTAATGATTCTTCCTCCAATCCTGATGCCATGTTCATCTTCATATAGTCCAGGTTCTCAGATTATTTGCTCAGCATATAGATTGAATAAATATGGTGAAAGGATAAAACCATGACACATTCCTTTCTTGATTTAAAACTATGTACATGTTCCTCAGGAGTACAGTTAAGTGTTCTGGAATTAACATCCTTCTCAATGTTATCCATATTTTTTATGATCCACATAATCAAATGCTTTTGCATAGTTAATAAAACACAAGTAAAGATCTTTCTGGTATTCTTTGCTGTGAGCCAAGATTCATCTGACATCAGCAATGATATTCCTTGTCCCACATCCTCTTTTGAATCCAGCTTGCATTTCTGGAAGTTCTCAGTCAATATATTGCTGCAACCATTTTTTAATTATCTTCAGTAAGATTTTACTTGCATGCAATATTAATGATATTGTTCTATAATTTCCACATTCTGTGGGATCATGTTTCTTTGGAATGGGTACAGATATGGATCTCTTCAAGTCAGTTGGCTAGGTAGCTGTCTTAGAAATCTCTTGGCATAACCAAGTGAGTACACAGGATAAGGCACTAAGGGGAGGGCAGAGATGTTTCAAACAGCTAAAGGAGACAAAACTGTCTGTCAGTACGTGTTACTGTGGTGGCTTGTGCATTGCTGTGGAGCCTTAAGGCTTTGCCACCAATGTTACAAACACCAGTATGGTTGCACATGGGGCATGGGTTTCAATGCAGCTTAGAGACTGAGACAGACTAGGAAGAAGGGAGAAGCCATCCACTTCTCAAAGAACTGGCCAGGGAACAACTTATGAATAGCAGATAAACACTGTCTGATATTACTGGGCAACTTTATGAATAGCCCAGAAACATTGTCCGATAAAGTGCAGGAAGATGAGCCCCTTAGGATGGAAGGTTCTCAAAACATGACTGGGAAAGAGCTGCCCCATAAGAATAGAACCAACCTTAATGATAGGGATAAAGTAAAGCTTTTGGGACCTCCATTTGCTGACATGGCATGACTCAAATGAAGGAGAAACAGCTACAAATATCTATCAATTATTGGAACATGGAATGTATGAAATATGGATCTTGGAAAATTGGAAGTTGTTAAAAATGAAATGATATGCATAAAGATTGATGTCTAGGCATTAGTTAGCTGAAATGGACCAGTTTTGGGCGTTTTGAATCAGATAACCATATGAGATATTATGCCAGGAATGACAGTTTGAAAAGGAATGGCTTGGAATTTCTCATCACAAAGGATGTTTCAAGATCTGTCCTGAAGTACAATGCTCTCAGTGATAGGATAATATTCATAAATCTACAAGGAAGACCAGTTAGTATGACTATTATTCAAATTTATGAACAAACCATCAAAGCAAAAGATGAGGAAATTGAAGATTTTCATCAACTTATGCAGTCTGAAATTGACCAAACATGCAATCAAGATGTGTTAATTATCACTGGTGACTGGAATGCAAAAGTTGGAACAAAGAAGAATCACTGGTAGTTGGAAAATTTGGCCTTGGTGACAGAAATAATGCTGGAACTCACATGGTAGAATTTTGCAAGACCAATGACTTATTCATGGCAAACACCTTTATTCAGCAACACAAGCAGTGACTATACACTTGGACTTCACTAGATGGAATACACAGGAATCAGATTGACTGCATCTGTGAAAAAAGGCAAAGGGAAAGCTCAAAATCTTTAGCCAAAACAAGGCCAGGAGTTGATTGTGGAACAGACCATCAACTGCTCATATGCAAGTTAAACTTGAAGTTGAAGACAATTAAAACAAGTCCACATGAGCCAAAATATGACCTTGAATGTATGCCACCTGAATTTAGAGATTATCTAAAGAACAGATTTGATGCATTGAACACTAATGACCAAAAACCAGACGAGTTCTTTGATAACATCAAGAACATCATACATGGATGGGAGTTCCAGGAAGATGGTGGACTAGGCAGAAGGATTGCACAGACCCTCTTCATCAAAGAAAAGAGAAACCAATTAACACAGACACAGAAGATAATCTTGGACCCCTGA
>NW_006921726.1:4344206-4344851 GCF_000298275.1 Orycteropus afer afer
TTTTTTTTTTAAATAAAAGAAAGATCTGTATGTTTCACTGTAAAATTGAACAAATTTGTCTTGAAAGAAGTACAGGCAGAATGCTCCTTAAAAGCAAGAATGGCCAGATTTCTCTCACACTTTGGTCAAAAAAAAAGAAAGAAAAGAAAAAGAACATCATACATGAAGAAAACAAAAGGTCATAAAAAGACGGGAAAGGAAAAAAAGACCAAAATGGATGTCAGATCAGACTCTGAAACTTGTTCTTGACAGTGACTAGCTAAAGCAAATGGAAGAGATGACAAGATAAAACCTGTACAGAAGACTTCAAAGAGCAGCTCGAGAAGATAGTCAATTATTATAATGGAATGTGTAAAGACTTGGAGTTGGAAAACCAAAAGGGAAGAACATACTCAGAATTTCTCAAGCTGAAAAAATTTAAGAAAAAATTCATGCCTCAAGTTGCAACATTGAGAGATTCTATGGGCAAAATACTGAATGATGCAGGAAACATCAAAAGAAGATGGAAAGAATACACAGAGTTACTGTATGAAAAAGAATTGATTGATGTTCAAAAATTTCAGGAGGTAGCCTATGATCAAGAACCAATGGTATTGAAAGAAAGAGTTGAAGCTGCACTGAAGGAATTGGCAAAAAACAAGCCTC
>NW_006921726.1:4345282-4350377 GCF_000298275.1 Orycteropus afer afer
AAAATGTTTGCTTGTGTTTAATTGACTATACAAAAGCATTCCTCTATGTGGATTGTGGCAGTTAAGCCTGTATGTCAACTGGGAAAAGCCTGGTTGAGTGGCTGGGCAGCTGGATGTAGTATTCCCCATGATGACTGGTAGTCAACTCCATGGTGGGATCTACTGTGAGCAGCTGAGTAGCTGTCTTTGGGTATACGGTCTGCTTCCCATATGTAAGAAACTGCTTTGGGTCTCTAGCTTTATGGAATGCTTGGACCCTGCATACCCATGTTGTTTTTCAGCAGCCTGCTATGCTCTGCCAACCTTGGGAATTACAATGGGCTTGAGTTAATAGTCTGCCATGTGGTTTGGTAACATTGGGACTGTGCCGTTTAATTTGTTGACCTTGGGCTTGTTAGCCTCAGCAGCCAGTAAGCTGCCTGAGTGAAGAGATGTCTCTAGCTTTAGTGGGCTGGGAGCAAGAGGCAGAGCTGAAGCCCAAGATCTAGGGGCTTTCACACAGCCCCTAGAGCCTGGAACTTTGAACTTAGACTTGAAACTTCCAGACTGTAAGAGAATAAACTCCTGTTTGTTAAAGCCATCCCATTTGTGGTATATTCTTGTCAGAGTAGCACTAGGTAACCTGAACATGGATCATAAACACTAGGTAACCAGAACATGGATCATAACAGATTATGGATAATATTGCAAAGAATGGGAATTTCAGAACACTTAATTATGCTCATGGGGAACCTTTACATACACCAGGGGGCTGCCATTCAAACAGAACATGGGGATACAGTAAGGTTGAAAGTCAGGAAAGGTGTGTGTCAGGGTTGTATCCTTTCACTATACTTCTTCATTCTGTATACTGAGCAAGTAATCTAAGCAGCTGGACTATATAAAGTGGCATCAGGATTGGAAGAAGGTTCATTAACAACCTGCGATATGCAGGTGAAACAACCTTGCTTGCTGAAACAGATGACTTGAAGCATGTAGTAATGAATATTAAAGATTAGAGTCTGCAGTATGGATTACACCTCAACATGAAGAAAATGAAAATCTTCACAACTGGACCAATAAGCAATATCATAATAAATGGAGGAAAGATTCAAATTGTCAAAGATTTAATTTACTTGGATCCATAATCAATACCCATGGAAACATCACTCCAGAAATCAGATGTTTTATTGGACTAGAAAAATCTGCTGCAAAAGACATCTTTAAAGTGTTGAAGAACAACGATGTCTCTTTGAAGACTAAGGTGCACCTAACCTAAGCCATGGTATTTTCAATTGCTTCATATGCATATGAAATCTGGACAATGAATAAGGAAGACAGAAGAAAAGTTTCTGCTTTTGAATTGTGGCATTAGGGAAGAGTAACGAAAACACCATGGACTGCCAGAAGAATGGACGATTTCATCTCAGCGACTTTGGTCATGTTGTTAAAAGGGATCATCATTCCCTGGAGAAGGATATCATGCTTGGTAAAGTGGAGGGTCAGCAAAAAAGGGGGAGACCCTCAATGTAATGGATTGAAACTGTGGCTGCAACAGTGGGCTCAGGAATAGCAAGGATTTGGAGGATGGCACATGAATGGGCATTGTTTCATTCTGCCAAGAAATTTGGAAGACAGCTACCTGTCCAACTTACTGGAAATGATCCATATTTGATCCTATTCCAAATGAAGGTGATACACAGAATGTGGAAATTATCAATGTCATTAATATAACCCACAAGTAAAATCTTGCTGAAGAAAATTAAAAAATGATTGCAGCAGTATATTGACAGAGAACTTCCAGAAATGCAAGCTGAATTCAGAAAAGGGTGTGAAATTAGGGGTATCATTGCTAATGTCAGATGGATCTAGGCTCAAAGCAAAGAATACCAAAAAGATGTTTACTATTGTTTTATTGACTGTGCAAAAATATTTCATTGTGTGGAACATAACAAATTATGGATAACATTGAGAAGAATGGAAATTTCAGAATACTTGATTGTACTCATCAGGAACCTGTACCTAGACCAGGAGGCTGTCATTCCAACAGAACAAGGAGATACTGCATGGTTTAAAATCAAGAGGGGAGTGTGTCAGGGTTGCATCCTTTCACCATACTTATTCAATCTGTATGCTAAACAAATAATCTGAGAAGCTGGACTATGTGAAGTAGAAAGTGAAATCAGGATTGGTGGAGGACTCATTTACCACCTATGATACTCAGATGACACAACTTTGCTGAAAGTGAAGATGACTTGAAGCACTTACTGATTAAAGATTTTAGTCTACAGTATGGATTCCATCTCAACATAAAATGAAAATCCTCACAACTGCACCATTAAGCAGCATCACAATAAATGGAGAAAAGGTTGAAGTTGTTAAAAATTTCATACTACTTGTTTCTACCATCAACATCAATAGAAGCAGCAGTCAAGACATCAGACAACATATTGCACTGGGCAAATCTGCAGCAAAAGATTTCTTTAAAGTACTGAAGAGCAAAGATATCTCCTTGAAGACTAAAGTGTGCGTAACCCAAGCCATGCTATTTTCAATCACCTGTTATGCGTGTGAGAGCCGGACAATGAACAAGGAAATTGAAGAAGAGTTGATGCTTTTGAGTTGTGGTGTTGGAGAAGAATACTGAAAGTACCATGGAGTGTCAAAAGAACTAAAAAAATGTGTCCTGGAAGAAGTGTAGACAGAATGTTCTTTGGAAGCAGGAATAGCCAGACTTCTTCTTGCCTCTTTGGGTCATGGTGTCAGAAGGAACCATTCCCTAGAGAAGGATATCATGCTTGGTAAAGTGGAGGGTCAATGCAAAAGGGAAAGGCCCTCAATGAGATGAATTGGCACAGTGGCTGCAATGATGAGCTCAGGTATAGCAAGGATTGTGAAACTGGCACAGGACCAGGCAGTGTTTTGTTCTGTTGTACATAGGGTCACTATGAGTTGGAGCTGACTCAATAGCATCTAATCACAACAACATTTCCAATGTTTCATCAGCAAGTATATAGTTGGACAAATAATTTTGATATACAGCTTCATACATTCTCAATGATATCAAGTTTATAAGTTTTTTTAAATTATGATTATAAATGGATTTTGCATTTCATCAAATGCAATTTCTTAATCCAGTAATGGGATGATTTCAATTACTACATCCCTAATATAATTCTAGAGTCAATTTTGCTAGATTGTGATGTATATTTTGATTAGTATGTTTCTGGAATCAATTTGTTAGTTTTTAATTAAGGATGTTTAGTTTTGTACTCACAAGAAGATAATGCTCTTTTTCTGCCTTGTCAAATTTTTTAATCTGAGCTATGTTTGGTCTAAAAAGAACCAAGAAGTTTCTTTTTCATATTACATAGGGGACAATTTAAGTAGCATATGCCTTACCTGGTTCTTGTAGATTTGAAAACAAATTTACCCACGAATCCCTTCAAGCTGCTACTGCTCCCAAAGATGGCTCTTCAATACATTCTTTCTTGGTTACCATTATATTTAGAGTTTCAATCTCATTTTGAGTAAAATTTTGTTGTTCATATTTTACTATATATTACCTATTTCATATATATTTTAAAATATACTCAAATACAATTGGACAACTATTAAGTATTTCATTGAATTCTGTGTGTATTTGAGCCCTCTTCTTCCTAATTTTGTATATTTATGCTTTCTTCTTTATTTCCCAATTAGGCTAAAATGATTTATTTAAACTTTTAATTATTTTTTGAAAGAATCATTGAACAAATTCATTAATTATTTTGATATGTTGTTCTCTAATTCAGCTCTGGGACTTTATGATTATAATATTGCTTGTATCTGTTCTTGCCTTTGGGACACACTATAATCCAGGAATATTTGCTAGATCAATTTGATTTATCCATTTAATTGATTATTTTCATTTTATAATATATATTTGTTGTTGTTGTTATGTGCCATCGAGTCAGACCTGACCCATAGCGACCCCTCTTTGGGTTTCCGAGGCAGTATCACTACGGAAGTATATATGTATATATGTTTAATTTTTACAATAGTGGACTAATACAGTATTTGTCCTTCTGTGATTGACTTATTTCAGTCAGTGTAATGTCCTCCAAGTTCATCCATGTTATGCAGTGTACTTTAATGTTGCATAGTATTTCTTTGTGTGTACATACCACAGTTTGTTTATCCATTCCTCAGTTGACAGTCACTTAGGTTGTTTCCGTCTCTTTGCTATTGTGAATAGTGCTGTGATGAACATGGGTGTGCATATATCTGTTCGTGTCCTTCCTCTCACTTTTTTAGGACAGAGATTTCTGGGTCAAATGCTATTTCTATTTCCAACTTTATAGGGCATTTCCAACTGATTTCCACAGTGATTGTATCATATTATAGTCCCACCAGCAGTGTATGAGAGCCCCAAACTCTCCATATCCTCACCAACATTTGTTATTTTCTGTCTTACTGGACTTTACTATTAATGCTGGGGTAAGATGGTATCACATGGTTGTTTTGATTTGCATCACTCTAATGGCTAATGATCACTAAAAATTCTTCATGTGTTTGTTGGCTGCCTGAATATTTCTTTGGTCAAGTGTCTTTTCATGTCTTCTGTCCATTTTTTAATTGGATTGTTTGTCTTTTGTTGTTGAGGTGTTGGATTTTTCTATAAATTTTAGAGACAAATCCTTTGTCCAATATGTCATTGCTGGATATTTTTTCCCATTTGTAGGTTCTCTTTTCACTCTTCTGGAGAAGTCTTTTGATGCACATTTAGAAGGCGCTAATCATCCAATTTATCTTCTGCTGTTTGTGCATATTGGGTTATGGTTGATAGTCTATTTTTGCCATAAATGGGGGCCCCAAAGTTTGCCCCTATTTTTTCTTTGATGAACTTTGTCATTTTAGGTTTCACATTTAAGTCTTTGATCCATCTGGAGCTTGTTTTTGTGTGTGGTGTGAGGTATGCACCTTGTTTCATTTTTCTGCAGGTGGATATCCAATTTCACCAGTACCATTTGTGAAGGATATATCATTTGTGAAAGAGACTATCTCTTCCCCCATTTGATAAACTTCAGCCTTTTGTCAAAGATCAGCTGACCCTAGGTGGCCAGATCTATTTCTG
>NW_006921726.1:4350497-4354252 GCF_000298275.1 Orycteropus afer afer
ATAAGAAACAAAACCCATCAATATGCTGTCTACAAGAGACATACTTAAAGACAAAGACAAAAACAGACTAAAAATCAATGATTGAGAAATTATATATCAAGCAAATGGCAAGCAAACCAGAGCAGGAGTGGCAATATTATTTTCTGATCAAATCAACTTTAAGACAAAAACCACCATATGAGACAAAGAAGGACATTGTATAATGATTAAAGGATCAATTAAACAAGAAGATATAACCATAATAAATATCTATAGACTCAATGAAAAAGCCCCAAAATACATAAATCAGACATTAAGAGACTTTAAAAGGCAAATAAATGTCACCACAGTCATAGTGAGAGACTTTAATACACCACTCTCAATGAAAGATAGAACTGGAAAGAAACTCGACAAAGATGCAGAAGAGCTAAACAATACAACCCACCAACTTGACCTTATAAACATCCACAGAGCACTTCACTCAAAAACAGCACAATATACATTGTTTTCCAGTGCACATGGGGCATTTCCCATAATAGGTCATATGGTAGGCCATAAAGCAGTCTTAGTAAATTTAAAAACATCAAAATACTGCAAAGCGTCTTCTCAGATCACAATGTTATCAAATTAGATATCAACAATAGGAAGATCAGCAGAAAAAGAGTAAACACATGGAAACTGAACAACACCCTCCTTAAGAGAGATTGGGTAAGAGAAGAAATAAAGAATGAAATTTAAAAATTCCTTGAATCAAATGAGAATAAAAAAACAACATACCAAAATCTTTGGGGTACAGCAAAAGCAGTGATCAGAGGCCAATTTATAGCAATAAATGCACACATGAAAAAAAAAGAAAGAGCCAAAATCAACACTTTAAATCACCATCTCCAACAATTAGAAAAAGAACATCAAGAAAAGCTTAGTCACCAGAAGAAAGGAAATAATAAAGATATGAGTGGAAATCAAAGAAACAGAAAATAGAAAGACAATAGAAAAAATTAACAAGACTAAAGTTGGTGTTTTGAAAAGATTAGTAAAATTAACAAACCACTGACAAATTTAACAAAGGAAAAGAGGGAGAAAATACAAATAACATGCATAAGAAATGAAATGGGTGACATAACAACAGAACCAACTGAAATAAAAAGGATAGTATCAGGATAGTATGAAGAACTATACTCCAACAAATTTGAAAATCTTGGAGAAATGGACAGATTTCTAGAAACACACCACTTACCTAATCTAACACAGACTGATGTGGAAAAGTTGAGCATATCCATAACAAAAGAAGAAATTGAACAGGTCATCAAAAATTATCAACAAAAGAAGTCCTGGCCCAGATGATTTCACTGGAGAATTCTACCAAATATTCAGAGAAGAACTGACACCAATACTACTCAAAATATTCCAAAACATAGAGAAGGATGGGATCCTCAAAAATTCATTTTATGAAAGAAGCATAACCTTGATACTAAAACCAGACAAAGACATCACTCAAAAGGAAAACTACAGACCATATATCCCTCATGAATATAGATGCAAAAATTTTGAACAAAATCCTAGTCAAGAGACTCCGACCACATATCAAGAAAATCATTCATTATGACTAAGTGGGGTTAATATCAGGTATGCAAGGATCATTCAACATTAGAAAACAATCAACATCATCCACCACATAAATAAAACAAAGGAAAAGAACCACATGATCATAACAATTGAAGCAGAAAAGACATTTGATAAAACGCAATACCCATTCCTGATTGAAATTCTCAGCAATATAGAAATAGAAAGGATATTCCTCAACACAATAAAGGACATCTATGCAAAACCAACAGCCCACATTATTCTCAATGGAGAGAGACTAAAAATATTTCCCTTGTGAACAGGAAGCAGACAAGGATACCCTCTATCACCACTTCTATTCAACATTGTATTGGAAGTCCTAGCCAGGGCAATGAGGCAAGAAAGAGAAATCAAAGGTATCCAAATTGGTAAGGAAGAAGTCAGATTATCCCTATTTGCTGGTGATATGATCCTATACCTAGAAAACCCAAGAAACTCAATCAAAAATCTACTGGAACTAATTGAGAGATTTACTATAGTGGCAGGATACAAGATCAACATCCCAAAATCAGTTGGAGTCCTCTACACCAGCAAAGAGTTTGCTGAAAAAGAAATAAGGAAATCAATACCATTTACAATGTTGTTGTTGTTGTTGTTTGCCATCGAGTCGGCCCCGACTCATAGCGACCCCTCCTTGGGTTTCCGAGGCAGTATCACTACGGAAGTAGGATTGCCTAACCTTCCTTCCGAGGAGTGGCTGGTGGGTTTGAACCTCCAGCCTTCTGGTTAGCAGTCAAGTGCCTTAGGCACTATGCTACCAGAGCTCCTACCATTTACAATAGCTACCAAAAATGTGAAATACTTGGGAATGAATCGTAGCAGGGGCACAAAAATTTGAACAAAGCAAACTATAAAAGACTACTTCAAGAAAACATAAGAGATCTACATAAATGGAAGAACATACCATGCTCATGGATAAGAAGATTGAACATTGTGAAAACATCGATTCTACACAAAACAATCTATACACTCAATGCAATCTCAATACAGATTCCATCAACATTCTTTAAGGATATGAAACAACCAATCACTAACTTTATATGGAAAGGAAAAACTAATCACTAACTTTATATGGAAAGGAAAGAAACCTCAGATAAGCAAAGCACTATTGAAGAAGAAGAACAAAGTAGGAGGTCTCACACTGCTAGATATCAAAACCTAGTACACAGCCACAATAGTCAAAACTACCAAGTATTGCTACAATGCCAGACACATAGACCAATGGAATAGAATTGAGAACCCAGAAATAGATCCATCAAACTATGGTCAGATGATCTTTGACAAAGCACCAAAATCCATTAAATGAGGAAGAGAATGTTTGTTTAATAAATGGTGCTGGCAAAACTGGATATGCTTTTGCAGAAAAATGAAACAAGATCTGTACCTCACATCATACACAAAAACTAACTGCAGATGGATCAAAGACTGAACTGTGAGACCCACAACTACCAAGTGCCTCAAGGAAAAAATAGGGCCAAATTTAGGGGCCATAATATATGGCATAAATAGACAATCAAGCATAACCCAAAATGCACAAACAGCAGAAAAGAAACTAGATGAATGGGACCTTCTAAAAATTATAGTTTTATGTGTTTCCAAAGATTTCTCTGAAAGAGTCAAAAGAGAACTTACAGATTGGGAAAATGTATTCTGCAATGACATGTCTGGCAAGGGATTTATCTCTAGAAGACTCCAACACCTCAACAACAAAAAGATAAATGATCCAATTAAAAAATAGGCAGAAGACATGAATAGACACTTCACCGAAGAGGATATTCAGGTGGCCAACAAACATATGAAGAAATGCTCACAATCAATAGCCATTAGACAGATGCAAATCAAAACAACGATGAGATATCTTGCACCAACACTAGTAGCGAAGTTCAACAAGACACAAAATAATAAATGCTGGTGAGGATGAGGAGAAATTGGGACTCTCATACACTGCTGGTGGGACTGTGAAACCACTGTGGAAAGCAGTATGGAGATTCCTTCAAAAGTTGGAATTACAAATACCATTTGACCCAGCCATTCCATTATTAGGTATATATCCTAAAGAAGTGTGAGCCAGGACAAGAACATACATATGTACCCCCATGTTCATCGCAGCACTATTTACAATAGCCAAAACTTGGAAACAACCTATGTGTCCA
>NW_006921726.1:4355654-4391251 GCF_000298275.1 Orycteropus afer afer
TATATATATATCCTATCCCATTACCTAAAATTCCATAGAGTTTCAGCAGGTAAAAGTAAAGATGAGAAATTATTGATGGACAGGCTAGATTATCCACTCTTCAAGAATAGAGTCATAGAGTCTACTGAGAGAGTAAGTGAGAATCATTTTCCACTTGTAGCATCCAGCAACTTCAAATCTAGGTATGACAATGACCATATGAAACTCCAGCCCCAGTGCCCAAGATCATAGGGGTGCTGAGGTGCTACAGCTAATGTTCACTCATGGACAGAAATTGCCCAGGACAGTCCAGAGCTAAGTCCCCTTAGATGTATTGCTCAGCCTCCACTGAAGAGAATCTCTGCCTCGACTAGCTTTGGGTTGTAAACAGGACATATTACTCCTGAATAAAGACTTTTGTAAGGTATTGCACAAATTTGTGGAGGCGCCTGTCTCTGCTAACTAGGGTGGACAGAAGTCTCCCACGATAAGAACAAACAGTGAGAGAAATAACATCCAATCTGAAAAGGGAAAGTAGTTGTATGGTTTACCTGAATTTTTAGAGCAAATATTCCTTGTTCTCATTCCTGTTCCTTATAAAAAAGAGTTACTGCAAAGAATAAGGAAAAAATATGTATATCTTTTTCATGTTTTAGATCTCAGGTTTACAGAGTTGGGGTAAAGATAATAGAGTTCTCATATACTCCTCACCTAGTTTCCCCTAATACTAATATTTCATATAACTATGGTACATTTCAAAACCTGGAAGCGACATTTTTATTGTTGTTGTTATCAGGTGCAGCCGAGTCAGCTCCAACTTATACTGACCCTATATACAACAGAATGAAACACTACCCAGTCCTGTGCCATCCTCAAAATATTTGCCATTACTGGAGCCTCTTGTCTAAATCACTGTGTCAATCCATCTGGTTGAGGGTCTTCCCTTTTTTGGCTGACGTCTACTTTACCAAGCATGATATCCTTCTATAGGGACTGGTCCCTTCTGACAACCTGATCAAAGTAAGTGAGATAAAGTTTGGCCATTCTCACTTCTAAGGAATATTCTGGCTGTACTTCATCCAAGACAGATTTGTATATTCTTCTGGAAGTCCATATTATTTTCAGTATTCTTTGCCAACACCACAATTTAAATTAATCAATTATTCTGTGGTCTTCTTCCTTAGTCATCATCTGGCTTTCATTTGCATATGAGCCTATTGAAAATACCATGGCTTGGGTCAGGTGCACCTTAGTCTTCAAAGAGATATCTTTGCTCTTTAATACTTTAAAGAGCTCTTTTGCAGCAGATTTGCCCAATGGATAACAACCTCTGATCTCTTGACTACTGTTTCCATAGGTGTTGATTGTGGATCCAAGTAAAATGAAATCCCTGAGAACTTCAATTTTTTCTCCATTTATTTTGGTGTTGCTGATTTGTCTAGTTGTAAGGATTTTTGTTTTTTTTATGTTGAGATATACTCCATACTGAAATCTGTAGTCTTTGATCTTCATCACAAGGTGCCACAAGTCATCTTCACTTTCAGCAAACAAGGTTGTGCCGTCTGCATATCACAGGTTGTTAATGAGTCTTTCTCCAATCCTGATGCTGTTCTTCTTCATATAGTCTAGCTTCTCGGATTATTTTTTTCCAACAACATAAATGACGACTAACTATTTGAATTCACCAGATGTAATACACAGGAATCAAATCAACTACATCTGTGGAAAGAGGCTATGGAGAAGTCAACATTAGTAAAGTATTGTTAACTAAACTCACCCTTTATTTGGCTTTCACTAATGTTTCTACTAAGGTGCTCTGGTGGTGTAGTGCTTAAGATATTTGACCGATAACCAGAAGGTTAGCACTTCAAACCCACCAGCCACTCCATGGAAGGAAGACTGGGCAATCTACTTCTATAAATATTTTCTTCATTGGAAACCAGAAGGGGGTTAGTATGAGTCAAAATCGATTGGATGGCAGTGAGTTTGTTTTTTTTTTTTTTTTGGTAGTGTTTTTACTAATGTCCTTTTTATGTTGCAGGATCCAATGCAGGAGAACACATTGCATTTGGTCAGCGTGTCTCTTTAGTTTTCTCTGTCCTGCGACAGTTTTTCAGTCTCTCCTTATCTTTCAAGACCTTGACATTTTTGAAGAGTTATGGAATATCTCTCAATTTGAGCTTGTCTCATGTTTTATTTATGATTAGGCTGAGGTTATGGATTTGTGGGAAAATACCACAGATGAGAAATGCCCTTTTCATCACAGTATATCAGGAATACACGATAATAACATGACTTTCCATTGGTGATATTAACCTTGATCACTTTTTAAAGTAGTTGTTATCAAGTTTCTCCCCCATAAAGTTACCAGTTTGTCCTCTCCACCCACTTTTCCTTGGAAGTAAGACACTAAACCCACCTTATATTCAAGAGATATAAGGAAAATAAGCTGTACCTCCAAGAGGGCAGTATCTCTGTCCATCTGTCTGTCTATTTATCTATCTATCATCTATCTATCTGTATTATTTGAAATTATTCTGTAAAGAATGTTTGTATCCTCTCCTCCGTTTACTTATTCACATATTTGTATCAGTATGGAATCTTGTATACTTATTTTATATTTTACGTTATAATCCAACACTACTTTATTTTGTTGCTCAAGTTGTTGCAGCTTTGGACATTGGGAGTTCTGCCAGGTTTGTTTCTGTGTCTTTTGACATTCCTCCATTTATTTCCTCCAATATTTCATTATTTTCTGTCACCACAGATGCTCTGGGCTTATCTTGAATTTCTCCTGTCCAAATCCTAGAAAAACCCATTTATCTAAAGATCTCAGTCTTTTTTATTTGAGAATTTTATTTAGGAACCAAGACTGATGAACGAAGTTTGTTCACTACTATTAGGAGATCACTACTTCTAGATTCGAGGAGCTCTGGTAGTGTAGTGCCTAAGGCAATTGACTGCTAACCAGAAGGATGAAGGTTCAAACCCACCAGCCACTTCTCAGAAGGAAGGCTGGACAATCTACTTCTGTAGTGACACTGCCTCAGAAACCCAAGGTGGGGTTGCTATGAGTAGTGTTTGCCTCAACGGCAAATAACAACAACAGCAACACTTCTACGTCCTTACGGTAGACAGAGCTAAGAAATATATGCATACTAACCCATATATTGAAACATATTCATAGTTATTTCTGTATCTAGTCCATCTGTGTGTATTCCAGAAGATACAGGGCTTGCCTTTCAGGAGTGATATGCAGCTTTCTTTTCTCTTTGGGTTGATTAGTGTCCATGAGAACTGTGAGAGGAAACCAGTCAAATGTGCATACTTAGACTGCTATTCTGAACCAAGTTGGGGATTTGGTACCTTAGAATTTATGAAGTCCCTGGGTGGTGCAAACAATTAACATGCTTGGCTGCTAGCTGAAAGGTTGGAAGTTTATGTACACACAGAGGCATCTTGAAAAAAAGGTTTGGTGATCTACCTCAGGAATATCAGCCATTGAAAAACCCTGTAGAGGAGGATCGCAAGAGTTAAAAGCAACAAAGATGAAAACTATTTTACACGTAATCCTGCATTAGTATCAATAACAACAATCTACAAGTGGATACATCGACAGACACTCAAGCTGAATAGGAGTGGAAAGGTGAATGGGACTACACTCACAAATATATGTATGTTTGACCAAGGACATTTGTACCTATGTATTCATATGTGCTGCAAATATACTCATGAATGTAGTAGAGCACACAGGGGATGAAGTTATGAAAAGTTCTTAGCTACAACCAAACATCTTGAGGGAATGAGTTGCTGGGCATGGCGGCTCAGTACCATAGTATCAGGGGACAATATGATCAATTGGCAAAACACACCTAACAAAGGCAATGTCCTACATCCTACTTTGGTGAGTAGTGAAGTGGGTCTTAAAAGCTTGTGAACAGTCATCAGAGATGCAACTATTGTTCTTTCCCCATGGGGCAAAGAAGACTGAAAAAAATCAAAGAGATAAGGAAATAATTAGTCCAAAGGACTAATGGACCACATGAAACCCAGCTTCCACAGTCCTGAGACCAGAAGTACTAGATGGTACCTTGCTACAACTCTTGACTCCTCTGAAAGGGATCACAATAGGAGATCTCAGGTAGAGTGGGAGAAAAATGGTGACAAAACTCAAAAGGATAAAAACACTCTGGAGGAGATGGAAGATAGTGTCATACTGACAGTCCACAAGTTTACTCCCTCTATCAATAGAGAAGTTGAGAAACTAGGTAAAGCAGATGCAAACAATGATACAGTAGTAGCATAGTGCCTAAGGCACTTTACTGCTAACCAGGAGGCTGGTGGTTCAAACCCACCAGCCACTCCTCGGAAGGAAGATGAGGCAATCTATTTCCATAGTGATACTGCCTCGGAAACCCAAGGAACGGTCGCTATGAGTTGGGTCTGACTCGACGGCACATGACAACAACAACAACAAATAAGAAGATAAAATACTAGATCCAGTGAAAGAGACAAAAAGGAGAAGGTTAAGCAACAGGTAAAAATAAAGAAACCCACCCAGCCAGTGGAGCCAGTGCTGAAGAGGAGGAGGGAAGGAGAGGGGGAAAAAATTAATCACATCATGGAAAACACAGGTGTTAAGGGCTTAGAATAGCCACACTGAGAGTTTTTCAAAGTGAGCTGGGGCTTTGAGTGGGGGACAAAAATAAGAACAGGGAAACAGAACAGGATCTCCTTAGCATAAATGGCCACAGAATCCAGAATGGTGTGAGTGAAAGTGAAGAGATTCCTCTCCAAATAAATAGAACCCCAAAGCAGATAGACAGCAGTGAGGTCGAGTCTAGCTCTTAGCAACATTTTTAGCACAGAATGGATCTAGAATCAGGGATTTCATGACTTGTGGATCTGCACAGAAAGCCCTTTGTCCTTGGGGACAACTGTTGGGTCTGAACTGTAAGGCTAGGATTGACAGCTGGGCACCATCATCAGCAGAAGGCCCCAGATGGATCCAGGGGCTGAGGAGGCTGTCTTTCACTGTGCCTGCATTGCTGACCAAATTACCCCATACTAACCACAGAAAACACTCTCTGCCTTTCTACCCTGGGGTTTTCTTCTGATGCTTTTATTTATTTATTTTATATTTTCTCCCCTGACTCATCCAATAGGAAGAATATATTAATTCTCCACTAGTCAACCTTAGCTACTACACTGAACACCTCACCCAACAGACAGGTAACAACCAATAGCTCCTAAACCACAAGATCAATGAGAGTTGGGGGACAGCACCTGTTCCTCCCAACTCCAAATCCTCTTCATGACAGAGACCCACACCCCTATCCCCACCAGTGATTCCACCAATGCAGAGATAGCTGGAGAGCAATCCAGTACAGTCAAGTTAATAAACAAAGAAGTACACCTACTCCACACTTCCAAATATAGTAAAACATAAAATCAGGGTGTAACAAATCAGTATACAACTAAAAAATGAAGACAACAACTTCAAAATGTTTAGGAAACAACAGACAACCTCAAACAAACAAACAAACAAAAAACAAGACAAGATAGTAGAAACTAATGCCCAAACTAAAGAATTATTTCCCCAAGAAAGAACAAGCAATGGAACTAACTGATAAAGAATTTGGAAGATACAGGGCTATGGTAGTTAAATTTGTGTGTCAACTTTGCTGGGCCTGGTTGAGTGGTTGGGCAGCTGAGTGTACTATTCCCCGTGAAAAGACTGGTAATCAACTCCATGGTGGAATCTACTGTGAGCAGCTGAGTAGCTGCTTTAGGGATATGGTCTGCTTCCTGTATATAAGGAGAAGACTTGGGGAATGGTCTGTAGCTTATGGCATGCTGGAACCCTGCATGTAGCTGTGTCTTTGTTCAGCAGCCTGCCATGCTCTGCCGACCTTCGGACTTTCAATGGACTTGAATGAATGGCCTGCCATGTGGTTTAATACCATTGGGACTGTGCCTTTTTACTTGTCCACTTTGGGCTTGTCAGCCTCAGCAGCCAGCAACTGAATGAAGAAAAGCCCCCAGTTTCAGTGGGCTGAGAGCAGGAGGCAAAGCTGAAGCCCAAGTTTGAGGGGCTTTCACTCAGCCCCTAGAGCCTGACACTTTGAACTAGGACTTACAGCCTCCAAACTGTAAGGGAATAAAGTCCTATATCTTCAAACCATCCCATTTGTGGTATATTCTTGTAAGAGCATTACTAGGTTACCAGAACAAGGACCCTCCAAGAACTCATGGAAACTATGAACAGAAGCAATGAGAAGACAGAAAATCACTCAAGAACAAAATAACAAGATAAATACATTAGAATTCATACAAAAGACAGCAATTAGAAATCCAGAAGATGAACACTAAAATTACAATGATAGATAACACAGTGGAAGGACAAAAGAGTAGACTAGAACTGGCTGAAGAATGCATTCCCTAGCTAGAAGACAAATCCCTTGACGCCAGCCTGTATGAAGAAAAATCAGAACAGAGATTTAAGAGAAATGAAGAGAATCTAAGAGTTATATGGGATGACATAAAAAGAAACAAGATACTCCTGATTGGAATACCAGAACAAGAGGAGGCAGGAAAACAAACAAACAGTCAAAAAAACACAACAACAACAAAAAATGCTGAGAAAATTGTTGAAGACTTGCTAACAGAAAATTCCCCTCCCATACAGGATAGATCCCAAGAGAAAATCACCAAGACATATCATAATCAAACTTTCCAAAACAAAAGACAAAGAAAGAAATTTGGGAGTAGCTCATGAAAGACAAAATGTCACCTAAAACAGACACTACAACAGACAACCAAGAAGACTAAGCTCTGATTTCTCAGCAGAAACCATGCAGGCAAGAAGGCAATGGGATGGAATACACACAACCTTGAAGGAAAAGAATTGCCAACCAAGAATTATATATCCAGTGAAATTGTCCCTCAAATATGAGGTTTAAATCAAGACATTGCCAGACAAAAGAAATTAAGGGGATTTATAGCATTGTGATCCAAGAAGATGCTTTGTATTATTGCAATGTTTTAAAATTTTGGGGGGCTTGTTTTGTGGTCTAACATTAGGTCTATTCTGGAGAATGATCTCAGTGCACTGGAGAAGAAGTATATTGTGCTGCTGTTGGGTAGAGTACCCTGTACCAACCCAATGAGAAATGTTAAAGGGAGTCCTTCCTATAGAGAACCCACCATAGAGAACATCAAATTAAAATCAAGACACTTTACATCGCCAGCTAGAAACCAAACCAGTAAAAGATTCTCAAAATAAGCTCTTTTTTTTTTTTAAATGTATGTAGAGAAATAGGGGAGTCAATCAGCAAATGATACCAGCAACAAAGCAGAAGGTGGGAGTAAAATTTTCATTACAAAGGTTTCAAATGGAGAGGAAGACAGCACAATGTCTGTGCAGAACAGACTGTTCCAAACTTATGGAGATAAGAATATACTTTAGGGTAACCAAGAAGAAAATTAACAATCCTTCTAACCAAATTAAGAAAGATGAAAATCACAAGGGCTTAGTAAGCACAAAACCAATAGCAATGTAGATAAGAGAAAAAAAACAAACAAACAAACAAACAAAAAAACAACTTGATAATAAAATGAACTCAGCACAGAAAAATATGTGGAGCAAAGAAATTACCAACAAAACCATAAAAAACACACTAGAATGACAACAATAAATTCATACCTATCACTAATCACACTCAATGTGAATGGACTAAATGTACCAGTCAAGAGAAAGAGAGTGGCTGACTGGATAAGAAAGAAGATCCATCAACATGCTGCCTACAAGAGACCCACTTTAGACACAAAGATAAAAATAAATTAAAAATCAAGGGTTGGAAAAAATATCAAGCTAATGATAACCAAAAATGAGCCAAAGTAGCAATATTAATTTCTGATAAAATAGACTTCAAGATGAAAGCCAGCATAAGGGACAAAGAAGGACACTTGTTGTTATTGTTTTAGGTGCTGTCAAGTTATCTCCAGCTCATAGCGACCCTATGCACAGCAGAACAAAACACTGCCTAGTCCCAGGCCAGCTATGTGGTCCCTGTTATACTTGAGCCCACAGCCACAGCCATTATATCAATCCACTTCATTAAGGGCCTTCCCCTCTTTCGTCAACCCTCCAACTTACCAAGCATGACTTCCTTCTCCAGGGAATAGTTTCTTCTGACAACATGACCAAAGTAGGTGAGACAAAGTCTGGCCATTTTCACTTTCAAGGAGCATTCCAACTTCATTTCCTCCAGGACAGATATGTTAGTTCTTTTAGCAGACCATGGCACTTTCATCATTCCTTGCCAGCACCACAACTCAAAAGCGTCAATTCTTATTCAGTCTTCCTTATTCATTTTCCAGCTCCCACATGCATATAAGACAATTGAAAATATCATGGCTTGAGTCAGGCTCACCTTAGTCATCAAGGAGACACCTTTGCTCCTCAGCACTTGAAAGAAGTCCTTTGCAGCCAACTTGCCCAGTGCTATGCATCATCTGATGTCTTGACTGCTGTTTCCACTTGCTTCAATTGTAGAACCAAGCAATGTGAACTCTTTGACAACTTCAATCTGTTCTCCATTTATCATGATGCTACTTATAGGCCAAGTTGTGAGAATTTTTGTTTACTTTATATTGAGATGTAATCTGTACTGCAGACTGTAGTCTTCAATATTCGTTAGTAAGTGCTTCAAGACATCCTCACTTTCAGCAAACAAAGTTGTCTCATCAATGTATCAAAGGTTGTTAATGATTCTTCCTCCAATCTTGATGACACATTCTTCTTCCTATAGTCCAGCTTCTCAGATTATTTGCTCAGCATATAGATTGAATACGTATGATGAAAGGATACAACTCTGATGCACTCCCTTCTTGATTTTAAACCATGCAGTGTTCCCTCCTTCTGTTCAAATGACAGCCTCCTAGTCTATTTACAGGTTCCTCATGAGTACAATTAAGTGTTCTAGAATCCCCATTCTTCTCAATGTTATCCACAATTTGTTATGATCCACAAAATCAAATGCCTTTGCATATTCAATAAAACACAAGTAATCATCTTTCTGGTATTCTTTGCTTTGGGCTAAGATCCATCTGACAGCAGCAATGATATCCCCTGTTCCACATCGTCTTCTGATTCCAGCTTGCACCTCTGGAAGTTCTCTGTCAATATACTGCTGCAATCATTTTTGAATGATCTTCAGTAAGATTTTACTAGCGTGCCATGTTAATGATATTGTTTGATAATTTCCACGTTCTGTGGGATAACCTTTCTTTGAAATGGGTACAAATATGGATCTCTTCCAGTCATTGGCCAGGTAGCTGTTTTCCAAATCTCTTGGAATAACTGAGTGAGTGCTTCCAGTGAGGCATCCATTTGTTGAAACATCTCAATGAGTATTCCGTCAATTCCTGGAGTCTTATTCTTTGCCAATTCCTTCAGTGCAGCTTCAACTTCTTCTTTCAGTATCATTGGTTCTTGAGCATATGCCACGTTGAAATGGATGAAGATCAACCAGTTCTTTTTGTTACAGTGACTCTGTGTATTCCTTCCATCTTCTTTTATTACTTCCTGCATCATTCAATATTTTGCCTGTAGACTCTTTCAATATTGCAACACAAGGCTTAAATTTTTTCCTCAGTTTTTTCAGCTTGAGAAAGGCCAAGCATGTTCTTCCTTTTTTGGTTTTCTAACTCCAGGTTTTTGCACATTTCATTATAGTAATTGGTTTTGTCTGCTCGAGTTTTGAAATCTTCCGTTCAGCTCTTTTATCTTGTAATTTCTGCCATTTGCTTTAGCTATGCTCTGTTCAAGGGCAAGTTTCAGAGTCTCTTCCTATATTCATGTTGGTCTTTTCTTTCTTTCTCAAACTTTTAATGACCTCTTGCTGTCTTCATGGATGATGTTCTTGATGTCATCCCAAAATTCTTCTGGTTTTCGGTCATTGGTGTTCAGTGAATCAAATTTATTCTTTATATGGTCTCTAAGTTCAGGAGGGATATATTCAAGATCATATTTTGGCTCTCATGGACTTATTTTAATTGTCATCAACTTCAAGTTGAACTTGTATATAGCAGTTGATGGACACTATGATGTTAAAAGGGTCAATTTACCAAGAGGACATTACCATAATAAATATCTATACACCCAATGAAAAAACTTTGAAATATATGAAGAAAACATTAACTGAATTGAAAGGAAAAATACACAACTCTACAATAGTAGTAGGAGACTCTAACACACCACTTTCAAGGAAGGACAGATACAACTAGAAAAAAAAAAAAAAAAAAATCAACAAAGATACAGAAGATCTAAACAACATAATAAACCTATTTGACCTCATAGACATATACAGAGCACTCTACCCAACAACAGCACAATACACATTCTTCTTCAGTGCACATGGATCATTCTCCAGAATAGACCTTATGTTAGGTCACAAAACAAGCCTCAGTGAATTTTAAAACATTGAAATACTAAAAAGCATCTTCTTGGATCTCAATGCTATAAAATTAGAAATCAATAATAGGAAGACCAAGGGGAAAAAATAAAATATTTAGAAACTGAATAATACATTGCTCAAAAACTACTGGGTAGCAAAAGAAATTTAAAAATATTCATAGAAACAAATGAGAATGAAAATACAACTTAATAAAACTTTTGGAAAACAGTGATTAGAAGGCAATTTACAGCAATAAATGCACAGATCAAAAAAGAGGAAAGAATCAAAATCCACCCTTTAACTCCACCACTCCAACAATTAGAAAAAGAGCAACAAAAGAAACCTAGAGTACCCGGAAGTAAAGAAATAATAAAGATCAGAGCAGAAATACGTCAAGCTGAAAACAAAACAAACAAACAAACAAAAAAATAGAGAAAATCAACAAGACAAGAAAGTGGTTCTTCTAAAAGATTAACAAAATTGACAAACCACTAGCAAATTTAACAAAGGAAAAGAAAAAGAAGATGAAAACAACATGGATAATAAATAAAAAGGGTGACATCACAACAGAACAAACTGAAATGGAAAAGATTATGGCAGAATAGTATAAAGAACTGTACTCCAACAGATTCAAGAACCTAGAAGACATGGACAAATTTCTAGAAACACAAGACCTACCTAAACTAACCTAGTCTGAGATAGAATACTTGAACAGACCCACAACAAAAGAAGAAATCGAGCAGGTCATTAAAACAAACAAACAAAAAACCTCCTCACACAAAAAGGTCCTGGACCAAACAACTTTACTGGAGAATTCTACCAACTGGTCAGGGAAGAGCTGACACCTATACTACTCAAACTATTCCAGAACATGGAAAATGATGGAATACTCCCAAATTCATTCTCTGAAGCAATCATAACCCTGATAACAAATCCAGGTAAAGACACTGCTAAAAAGGAAAACCACAGACAAATATCCCTTGTGAAAATGTTCAACATTGGAAAATCAATCTAATCCATGCACAAACAAAACAAAAGAAAGGAAAATTATGATCATATCAATTGATGTAGAAAAGGCATTTGATAAAATCCAACTCTCATTCCTGTTCAAAACTCTTAGCAAAATAAGGGAAGGGAAAATCTTCAACATAATAAAGGACATATACACAAAGCAACAGCTAACATTATTGTCAATGGAGAAAGACTCAAAGCATTCCCTTTGGGAATGGAAAACAGACAAGGATGACCTCTATCACCATTTCCATTTCACTATATTGGAAGTCCTAGCTAGGGCAATAAAGCAAGAAAGAAAAATAAAAGGCACCCAAATTGGCAGAGAAGAAGTAAAGCTATCTCTTTGCAGATGACATGATCCTATACATAGGAAACACAAGAAACTCAGCAAAAAAATTACTGGAACTAATAGAAACATCCAGCAGAGTGGCAGGATACAAAGTCAACATACAAAAATCAGTTGGATTCCTCTACATCAACAAACAGATCTTTGAAAAAGCAGTAAGGGAAACAATACCATTTACAATAGCTGCAAAAGATAAAATACTTAGGAATAAATCTAACCAGGGCCACAAAAACTTAAACAAAGAAAACTACAAAACACTACTACAATAAACTACAAGAGACTACATAAATGGCAGAAAATACCATGTTCATGGATAGGAAGACTGAATATTGTGAAAATGTCAATCTTACCCAAAGCAATCTATGCATTCAATGCAATCTTGATCCAGATTCCATCATTTTTTAAGGACATGGAAAAACCATTCACTAATTTCATGTGGAAAGGAAAGAGACCTTGGGTAAGCAAAGCACTGTTGAAGAAGAAAAACAAAGTAGGAGGTCTTACACTTTCAGATGTCAAAACCTACTATACAGTCACAGTAGTCAAAACAACATGGTATTGGTACAATGATAGACAAAAGACTAATGGAAGAGAAATAGACCATTTATGGATAGCTGATCTTTGACAAAAGACCAAAACCATTAAATGGGTCAGAGATAGTCTCTTTAATAAATGGTGCTGGCAAAACTGTATATCCACTTGCAGAAAAATGAAACAAGACCCATACCTCATCCTATACACAAAAATGAATTCAAGTTGGATCAAAAACTTAAATGTAAAACCCAGAACTATAAAGTTCATCAAGACAAAATAGGGGCAAATCTAGGGGCCCTAATTTATGACATAAAGGACTACCAAGCATAACTCAAAATGCACAAGCAGCAGAGAAAAAATTAGATGACTGGGACCTTTTAAAAATTAAACTCTTATGTGCATCGAAAGACTACTCCAAAAGGGTAAAAAGATAACCTACAGATTGGGAAAAAATATTTGTCTATGACATATCTCACAAGGGACTTATCTCCAAAATTTATAGATAACTTCAACACATCAACACCAAAAAGACAAACAATCCAATTCAAAAATGGGAAAAGGACATGAACACATGCTTCACTAAAGAAGATATACAGGCAGCCAAGAAACACATGAGGAAATGCTTACGATCACTAGCTATTAAACCAAGCCAAACTTATTGCCGTCAAGTGGATTCCTACTCATAGTGACTCCTAGTTGGATTTCTGAGGCAGTATCTCTATGGAAGTAGATTGCCCAGTCTTCCATCTGAGGAGTTTGAACTAGTAAGTTTGAAGCGCCAGCCTTCTGGTTAGCAGTCAAATGTCTTAGGCACTACACTGCCAGAGCTCCCAGATACAAATCAAAACAACAGTGAGATACCATCTCACCCCAGTAATAGCAAAGTTCAATAAGACAGAAAATCACAAATGCTGGCAAGGGTGTGGAGAGATTGGAACTCTCATACACTGCTGATGGGACTGAAAAGTGGTACAGCCACTGTGGAGAATGGTATGTTGTTCCCTTAAAAAAACTGAAAATAGAAATACCATTTGATCCAGTAATTTCATTACTAAGAATATACCTTAAAGAAGTAAGAGACAGGATATGAATAGACATATGCACATCCATGTTCATTGCAACACAATTCACTGTAGCAGAGCGATGGAAATAACCTAAATGCTCATCAACAGATTAATGGATAACCAAACTACGGTACAAACACACAATGGAATCCTATGCAACATTAAAGAGTAACGAAGAATATGCAAATCATCTCACAATGTGGATGACTTTGGAGGACATTATGCTGAGTGAAAAAAGTCAGTCACAGAAGGGCAATTATTGTATGAGTCCATTATTGTAAAAATGAAAGGTTTACTCAGGGAAGGAAATTCACTTTGTCAGTTACCAGGGATGGGAGGGAAGGGGAGGGAAAATTTCAGAGTAGTTGGGGATCACATGTTGATTTGGGTGAGGTGTGGGGTGGTATGGGAAGAGTCTGTGACCAGAATGGTGACAATGGGGAAAGGGAGGGCACAGAAATGTGCACAAGGCATATAGACAACAGATACAAATATATTTGTGGTAGTTAAGGTTGTGTGTCAACTTGGCTGGGCCTGGTTGAGTGGCTGGGCAGCTGTTGGTAGTTATTACCCATGAGAGACTGGCAATCAACTCCATGGTGGACTCTGCCACAAGCAGCTGAGTAACTATTTTAGAGATGTGTTCTGCTTCCTGTGTGTAAGGAGAAGCTTTGGGTACGGTCTACAGCTTACACCCTGCATGTAGCTGAGTTGCTGTTCAGCAGCCTGCCATGCTGTCTTGTGATTCTTAATTGACTTGAGTCATTGACCTGCAGTGTGATTTGGTAATATCAGGACTGTGCCTTGTTACTTGTCTACCTTGGGTTTGTCAGCCTCAGCAGCCAGTAGCTGCCTGAGTGAAGAAAAGCCTCCAGCTTCAATGGGATGTGAGCAAGAGACAGAACTGAAGCCCAAGTTGAGGGGCTTTCACCCAGCCCCTAGACCCTGGCACTTTGAACTCAGACTTCTCAACTCCAAAATTGTAAGAGAATAAACTCCTATTTGTTAAAGCCATCCCATTTTTTATATAATTCCCATCAGAGTGGCACTACATAACCAAAACACTATTACACACACAATACTGCACTACCAGTGGCACCAAACACTAGGCAATGGGTAAATGCATTGCAGGTGAGAAAAATCACTTTGGGGGTAGGCAAACAGAATATACCTGGGCAAATAAATTGATTTGGCTGAAGATAATCTTACTTATGTATTTGTGCTACAAAATTATCCACATACATTACAGAAGTGACAGAGGACAGGGTGGGAGTAGCTTCTCAGAGACAACCAAACACCTTGAGAGAGAGAATCACTGGGCCTGTGGGATCAGGACCATAGTCTTGGGGAACATCATGATCGATTGGCACAACATAGTATATAAAAATCTTGTTCTACATCCTACTTTGGTGAGTAGCAATTGGGGTCTTAAAAGCTTTTGAGCAGCCATCTATGATGTAACTATTGGTCTTCTCTCACCTGGGGGAAAGAATAGTGAAGAAAATCAAAGTAATTTGGAAACAAGTAGTCCAAAGATATGATCAACCACAAGGACCTCAGCCTTCACTACCTTGAGACCAAAAGAACCAGATGGTGCCCAGCTACCAGCAAAACACTCAGAAAGGGATCAAAATTGGAGATGCTGGTTAGAGTGTGAGGAAAAATGTGGAACAAAACTCAGAAACATAAAAATGACCAGAATTACTGGTCAGACAGAGATTGGTGGAACCCCCAGGACTATGGGCCCGGGTTATCCTTCAGGACTAGAAATGGACTTATTTCTGTGCATTGGCTCTTAGCCCAACAGCAGAAAGATCTACATACAGAACAGCTAACCCAAGGAGATGTACCCACCTTCCCTAGGTAGATAAACCCCTTAAATCAATCAACCATGATATATCAGAGGGTGAGCATTCACATAGATGGAAAGCTGGGCCATCAGGAATGCAAAGATAAGATGGGCACAGGAAGCAGGTAGTCATAGGGAGGAGGAGAGTTTTTATGGTTGGGAATTATAATCAGGGCTGTGAAATCAAATGCGTATAAGCTGTTGAATGTAAAACAAATCTGCTTTGTAAATTTGTACCCAAAATACAAGAATAAAAGGGGTAAAAAAGACCCCTTTTATATGACAGAAGGTCATATGAAGACTGGTGGGACCCTCAAGATTATGGCCCTTAGACACCCATCAAGCTGGGAACTGAACACAACTCCTGTGCCTCAATTTTCAGCCAGTCGATAGACAGGACTATAAGGTGAACAGTAAGATCAGGAAGATATGCACTCAGTAGAACAATCAACCATATGAGATCAAGAGGACAGCATTTGCCAAGGTGTAGATCTAGGAAGGTGGCAGGACATGAGAAGGAAGGATCAGGGAAGAATTGGGTGCAGGGAGAAAGTGGGAGGAATGCTGTTGCATCATGGGGATTATAGTGAATGTCATAAAACAGAAGGTGTACAGATAGTTGAATGGAAAAGCAACTTGCTCTGTAATTCACCCAAATCACAATTAAAAAGAAAAAGAAAATGCTATGGAGAAAAGTGCTGCTCTGACACAAACGAGGTGGGCATGAATCAGAATCAACTCAATGTCAGCTGGTCAGCTGGTCATAGGACTTAACAGTATCGAGGGAATGATTATCAGGGAATGATTTTATTCTTGCACTGCTTACCATTATATACAAATAATCAACAAAATTGAACCCATATTTCTGTATTAGTGTCAAAAATAAAGAGCATACTATTGTCTCTGGTCTCTATTATGAGAAATGCTCTCTATTATGCTCTATTATGGAATGCATGCTAATTCAATCTTGCTAAAATTATATTGGAAACATAAATTTAGAATATCTTAAATTTTTATTGTATTTCTTTCAGGATGTATGTTTCCAAGGGAACAGTAGGCCTTGAGCCTGTATCTCACTCTGTCTTTGAAATAGAACTGTGTGCTTTTTTGTTATCTGGTGACTTTCCTGCAGACTTCATAAGTCTTTTTTGGTATTGGGAGATGGGATCGACTCTCTGAGTGTATTTTGGTAGCTGTTCAAATCTCTGAAGCCAGAAAAAGTGAGGAGTGGACAAATGGATTTTCTCCAGGTTTACATAATCAGATTGCAGGAGGTTAGGGAAGAGGGAGTTGCAGCTGGAAGTAGCCATAGTAAAAATAGCCATGTTTTCTTTATTAGTTGTAACCAGTTAATGGTAGCTGGGGAGAGATCTATTCTCATCACTTTCCTTTCTTTATTTAGCCTCTATGCCTAGTGTAACCAAGATCATTGAGGCAGAACTCCAGCCCCACATAGATGTCTGATCTCAACATCTTCTCAGAGTCATCCACAGTATCCTACTTTCCTTTCTTATTGTTAGTTGCTGTTGAGTTAATTCTGACTCATGCAGACTCCATGTACACAGAATGAAATGTTGACTGGTCCTGCACTATCTTCAGAATCATTAGTATGCTTGACTCCACTGTTGCAACCACTGTGTACTTTAAAAGCATTCCAAGCTAGAGGGCTCATCTTCTAGTACTATATGTGACAATATCCTCCTGTGATCCATAGAGTTTTCCTTGGCCCAGCTAAAATCTGACCACCATGAGTGATCCTGTGGTATTTGAAATACCAGTAGTATAACTTCTAGCATCACAGTAATGTGTAGGCTTCCATGGTACAACAAACTGACAGATGAGTGATAGCTTTTTTTCTCTACCTCCAGCCAATTTCTCTGGTCTATCTCAGCATTTGTCAAGCTGAAAGAACTGAAGAAAACAATTAAGCTTTGAGTTGCAATATTGAAAGTTTCTATGGGCAATATTTTGAATGATGTAGATGGAAAAGAAGATGGAAGGAATACACAGAGTCACTGTACCACAAAGAATTGGTCAATGTTCATCCATTTCAAGAGGTGGCATATGATCAAGAACCAATGGTGCTGAAGGAAGAAGTGGAAGCTGCACTGAAGGAAGTGGTGAAAAACAAGGCTCCAGGAATTGATAGAATACCCATTGAAATGATTCAACAAACGGATGCCCAACAGGAGGAACTCACTTGGCTATGCCAAGAGATTTAGAAGATAGCTACCTGGCCATCTGACTGGAAAATATCCATATTTGTACCCATCCCAAAGAAAAGTGATTCCACAGAATGTGAAAATTATCAAACAATACCATTATTATCACATGCAAGTAAAATCTTGCTGAAGATAATTCAAAAGTGGTTGTAGCAGTATATTGACAGAGAACTTCTAGAAACACAAGCTGGATTCAGAAGAGGATATGGAATGAGGGATATCATTGCTGATGTCAGATGGATCTTAGCTGAAAGCAAAGAATACCAGAAAGATGTTTACTTGTGTTTTATTGAATATACAAAAACATTTTATTGTGTGGATCATAACAAATTGTGGATAACATTGAGAAGAGTGGGAATTCCGAAACACTTGCTTATGCTCATCAGGAAACTGTACATAGACCAGGAGGCTGTCATTTGAACAGAACAAAAGGACACTGCATGGTTTAAAATTAAGAAGGGAGTGTGTCAGGGTTGTATCCTTTCATCATATTTATTCCACTTGTATGCTGAGCAAATAATCTGAGAATATGGACTATATTGAGAAGAACATGGCATCAGGACTGGAGGAAGACTCATTAGCAACCTGCAATATGCTAAGAATACAACTTTGCTTAGTGAGAGTGAGGATGACTTGAAGCACTTACTGATGAAAATTGAAGACTATAGTCTGCAGTATGGACTACACCTCAATATAAAGAAAACAAAAATCCTCACAACTGCACCAATGGGCAGCAACACGATAAATGGAGAACAGATTGAAGTTGTCAGAGATTCCATATTACTTGGTTCTACAATCAACACCAATGGAAGCAGCAGTCAAGATACCAGAGGATGTATAGCATTGGGCAAATCTGCTGCAAAAGACCTCTTTCAGGTGCTGAAGAGCAAAGACATCTCCTTGAGGACTAAGATGTGCCTGACACAAGCCATGGTATTTTCAATCACCTCATATGCAGGTGAGAGCTGGACGATGAATAAGGAAAACTGAAGAGTAGATGCTTTTGAGTTGTGGTGTTGATGAAAAATGATCAAAGTACCATGGAGTGCTAAAAGAACTAACAAATCTGTCCTGGAAGAAGTACAGCCAGAATGCTTCTTGGAAGCAAGAATGGCCAGACTTAGTCTCACCTACTTTGTTCACGTTGTAAGAAGGGACCATTCCCTGGAGAAGGGTATCATGCGTGGTACAGTGGAGAGTCAACAAAAAAGGAAAAGGCCCTCAACAAGATGGATTGACACAGTGGCTATAATGATTGGCCCAGGTATAACAAGCATCATGGGGCTGGCACAGGACCGGGCAATATTTCATTCTGTTGTACATAGGGTTGTTATAAGTTGGAGATGACTCAACAGCACCTAACAACAGCAACATTTCTCTACCTGGTACTTATCTATTTTGGTGCAGAATAGAATTGCATTAGCTAGGATTTTCAAGGTTGTGACCTTTAGGAAGCAGATCACCAAGTCTTTTTTTCCAAGACACCTCTGTGTAGACTGGGACTATCAACTTTTCAGTTATAGTTGAGCACTTAGTAGTTTGCACTGCCCAGGAACTCCTCTGTGGCTTATTTTTGTCTTCAGTGCATCATTGTTCCCTCAATGAGCAGAGTTACTGTTCTCTTTTTATATATTCCCCCTAAGTGTGATGACCTGTCTGTGAATAAGATCTCACCTCCATCTCTTCTTACCTGCTTTATGTTTTCCAGAAATTCCTTAAAGTTTCTGGCATTGAATAACAGCCTTTCTTAGTTTTCAGTAGTAATGTGGATTTTCCCCTAAAATCTACGCTACATTCTTTAATGAACTTACTAGGAATTTAGAGTGAGAGGTTCGGAGTAAGTAATTAAATTCATTGTGCTCAGGTTCCCATCTTGGACTACAAATTTCTGCTGTTTTTATTTAATTTTTCTTATATATTAAGCTCCTCCGTAATATACTTCTGTGGATCACATAGGCATTCAATAAATTTGCTAAATGAATGAACTGAATGATTTGATTTAGTGGTTATTCAATTTTATGTTGCCACTGAGATGACCCCAACATTGAAAAGACTGTCTTTCAATCTTGGCTTTCTCCTGGTTGCACACTGTTGAAGTTATCAACTGGTTATTACACCAAACTGACCCATGAACTGTAATGTTCCTCATCTACCTGGATCTGGGCTTAGCTGGACTCTGCTGCCACATGCTGCAGTCAGGGAATTACTCATGGACCACTACTCTACTCGGGAGCAAACTCCATAACCCTCATGCTAACCCAACAGGAGAGGCAAAAGAATAAAATAAGATTCCCCTGAGGTCCTGTGCTATGGCTAAAGGACAATTTTGGACAAAATGAGCGGGTTGAAGCAGTTTGGGATTAAAAAAATTAACTTGCCTGTCATTCTGTTGCATGGAGCTATATTCGAATTTTATCTGGTGACTGTGATTCTCTTTGATCAGGTTAACTGCTTGAAGGGATTTGAAGCAGAATAGATAATCCCAACTTTAAGCATAAATCATAGGCTCTGGGTTGATGGATGCTTTGCACTTTCTTATGATAATGTATGATTGGAGCCGACAGGGAAAATACCACAGTCTTATCTCCGAGCAGCAGCAGCCAGGGGAAAGGATCTACAGCCCAAAGGGAGGAGGAGTGGGGGCCCTGGCAGTAGTTTTTTTTTTTTAATTTTTTTTTAGAAATCATGAAATTGAACTAAAATTCTCTGGGCCATGACTACTGGAAATGCAGCATTTTGTTACTTGACAGTGGCAAAACAGCTGGGCAAAAGCAGACATGACTGCCAACCCTGTCAACCCCTTCCCCTGATTAAGTTTGCTATTAGAATTTTAGGGAACATAGGCTGTCTGAGACACCTTAGGTGTGAAAGGGACAAGATACTTCATCTGCTTTCTGTAACATCTCCTGAAATATGGTCCAGACTTGTTAAGGGAATTTTCATTTTTAGGGAGGCATATACACTCTGGTTTGGGATAATCTGTTGGCCCCTAGAAGCATCTAACAAAAGTTTTTGCCGTGTGGAAATGCATAGGCCTTGTAGCAGCTGTTTCCTTCCAAGATCATTTTTCACTCTATTACATGTTGCTGGAATACTCTCCAGTCTCAGCCACAAATACCAGAGCTGAGTGCTGGTGCAGTTTAGGTGGTCAGAGACTGAGGCACTCCCTGCCTGTGTCTAAGACTCAGGCTCTAAGATCCTATCCTGGGTGAGGCCTAGCTCTCAGGGCAAGGGAGGCACATAGCTCACAGAAAATGCACCAGCATTGGCCTTGTCAGTGATAGAATCCAAACAGCTGTGCAGTCTGAATAAAGAAATGAGGAAGCATCTAGATCTCAAGGACCCCATCCACCCATCCAAAGAGGAAGAGATAACATGACAATGTTTCCAAGTGAGATAAGTGGGGTTTTGTTTGTTTGTTTGTTTCACTTAAATGCATTATTCACACATGATGTAAATTAAAATTCATAACAATTCTAAGAAAAGTATTTCAACTCTTTCCAGGAGTTTCGTAATACCAGGAATATTCTGTGAAATGAATTATCTGCTGAAGTATATTGAGGCAAGTAGTCAAGTGAGGGAGAAGGTACAGATAGGAGAGACCCATTGGTTCACCATCAGTGTCAGATTACTCAATAAGCAAGGTAAACACAGGTTTCCTTATTAATTTGTAGCTAAAATTTCATATATTTTCACCACGTCAAAGATTGTACTTCTACGTGGCTGGCATCTGTCTCTCTCACAATCCCACAGCACCTTCCTACAGAATCAAAACCTCTTCAAATTTACAGTCCCTGAAAAGGATGGAGTACCCAGTAAGCAAGGTAAAAACAGGCTTACTTGTGCTATCTTAGTAATATGTAGTGAAGAGTTTCACGTTTTTCACCACATCAAAGATCTATTTAATTGAATGACTTCAGACAGTGCCTATGACCTCTGAGCTTTTTCCATTGCATCTTCCATAGAATAAAAAGATTGGACATGATGATCTTTAAGGTCCCTGGTTAGCATGCGATTTCTAATATATGGTAGGCAGTTCCAACCAACCCAGTGGCTCTGCAGGAAAAATACCTGGTGATTGGTTTCCATAAAGATTATAGCAAAGAAAAGTCTATGGAATCATTCTACTCTGTCACATGGGGTTGCTATGAGTCTTAATTGACTCCTCAACAGCCCACAACAATAAAAACTCACTTCCATCAAGTCGATTCCTACTTACAGTGACCTATAGGACAGTGTAGAACCAGAGTTTCTAAGGCTGTAAATCTTTAAAGAAGCAGACTGCCTCATTTTTCTCCTTCAGAGTGGCTGGTGGGTTTGGATTGCTAATCATTTGGTTAGCAGCTGAATGCTTTAATCACTGCACCACCAGAACTCTTTAACAACAATACAGATGCCGTGATTCAAATTTAGTTAAGGAATCAGCTTAGTAGATTGTTTGTTGAATCAACACTAGGATAGACCCTCAAATCAGCAATATCTTGGCTGACCTGTGGAGGATTTATGAAGAAGCCATACAAGAGTGGAAGTAGAGGCTTCAACAAAGATGGCCAGAAAATCTAAAAGGGTGAGCAAGCATGATTCACTCTTCATTCAACTGAAACCAAAGGAAACGTTACCTCACAAATCTGGACTTTTTTTCCCTTAGGTCATGAGTTGCCCTGCTGGTGCAGTGCTTAATTGCTTGTAACCCAAAGGTCAGTAGTTCAAACCCACCAGCCTCTGTGGGAAGAAGATGTTGTAGTCTGCTTCTGTAAAGATTTATAGCCTTGGAAACCCTATGATATGAAGTAGGTCTACTCTGTCCTATAGGGTTGCTATGAGTCAGGATTTGACTCAGTGGGTCTTTTTTTTTTTTTGGTAATAAGGTCATGGGAATCCCTGGATGGGGCAAATGGTTGGTTAAATGTGACTACTAGCAGAAAGGCTGACAGCTCAAATTCCCACAGAGGCACCTTGGAAGATAGATCTGACAATCTTCTTCCATAGGTCACAGCCTTAAAAACCCTATCAAGCAGTTCTACTCTGCACACCTGGAATCACCATGAGTTGGGAATGACTCCAACACAACTAACAATAATGATGACAATGAGATCATAAACAGTAATTTAGAAATATTTGGCATGTGAGTTTTTCACTTACTTTCTATCTAGTTAATTTAAAGCCCTCCAGCCAAAGACTACAGGAAAATAACTGTAGCTGAGTAAATTGGGCTTATTGTTTGTTGCAGTGAGTACCATGGTGCAACTCTGTTAGAGGGTATTAGGAAGGACTTAGACGGCTTGTGTTAGGTGACTTTGGGGAGCACTCAAGCAAGGGTTTTTCTCTGGATTGCATGCTGTCAGGAAATGGAAGTAATAATATGATTGGGTATCTTAACACATTTTATATAGATGAAGAGAATAATAGACCCAAAATACAGCTGTAATTGAAAAAGTAGCAGTCACTCCTATTACTTGGTTGTTGTTGTTGTTATGTGCCGTCAAGTCAGACCCAACTCATAGTGACCCCTACTTGGGGTCTTCCTTCCATCCTATTACCTAAGGGAGGGGGATATTTATTATTTTTGTGGGTTTTGTGATGAACTTGTTTTGTTAGTACTCAGACCAGCTTATGAAATGACTTTGATTTTCATCATGGTCACCAAGTGGTCTTGTTGGAGATTGGTGGTCTGTGAGATGGTTTATGTTCAACAGGAAAACTGATCATGGTCTGCCTGTGGGTGCCCAGCCAGCTCCCATCAATACAATAGCCTAGAGAGTCTGGGCAGCTCCCCAGGTATCAGGGGCTGCTTTTATCAGTCTTCCAGTAATGGCTCATAGATACATTATTTCCTACTCTAGTGTATAATAAAGGAGTGGTGTAGTGTTGGGGTAGTGGTTAAGACATTTGATTGCTAACCAGAAAGTGGGCGGTTTGAACATACCAGCCACTATACAGAAGAAAGATGAGGCAGTCTGCTTCTGTAAAGATTTACAGTCTTGGAAACCCAATGGGGGTTATTATGAGTCAGAATTGACTTGAGGGCAGTGAGTTTATTTTTTAAGTGCATAATAATAGCCTTGAAATTAAGTTTATGGCTTAATGTAACAATTATTATTGGACATTTGACACCACAATCCTGGTGAATGTAATCATCATCGGCAAATATTCCCTCAAATATCTTCCACAGAACTCTGGGTTTTGTTAGACTCACATTCCCTCCTGCAGGTGAAAATTGGAGTGTACAAGGAGATGGGATGCCCAGTAGAATCCTGAGCAATGAATTGAATTAATGAATAATTAGTCCAATAGGATATTACAATGATGAATACATCAGATAGCTAATGACCAATTAGGTTATTTCAACTCTCTAAATTATTAGACCAGGTCAACTGTTAAGCACATTTCTCCATTGCCTCATATTTAATCATAATCTCACTTAAAACAAAGAATAACACAAAAATCAATGATATTATCTGAGTGGTAAATTCATTTTCTGCATTGTATATGCATACTGGGGAAGCTCTGGTAGCGTAGTGCCTAAGGCACTTGACTACTAACCAGAAGGCTGGCGGTTCAAACTCACCAGCCACCTTTGTTGTTGTTGTGGCAATCTATTTCCACAGTGATACTGCCTCAGAAACCCAAGGAGGGGTCGCTATGAGTTGGGTCCGACTCAATGGCACATAACAACAACAACAACTGTATTTTTATTTTCTGAATCTGTGAGTGGTGCAAACACTTAACATACTTAGCTGCTAACTGAAAGGTTTGAAGTTGGAGTACACCCAGAAGTGCCTCAGAAGAAAGGCCTGGAGATTGACTTCTGAAAAATCAGTCATTACAAACTCTGTGGAGCACAACTCTATTCTGACCCTCATCCCATCACTGAGTCCCACTCCCTCCCACTGAGCCCCTACTTTCTCAAATAGCCCCATCTCCTCACTGAACTTCACTTTCTCTCTGACTTTTCATCTCTCTTTTGGGGACACATGGGATCCTTATGAGTCAGAATCAACTGGATGGCAACTGGTTTTTGTTTTTTAAATTTTTTTCTATGACAGATCCACATGACAAATCCAGTGGTATGCTTGATCCTTTGCTTTTCATAAACCATCAGTGCTTCATCCTGCAAAGGAAGTCCATCTCAATTTGTGCATCTAGGGCTGCAATAGTTAATTCACATGAGAGAAAGATGTCACCTCTCTCAGTCAGCTTCATTCCCTGACAAACTGCCTCATTGCTTAAGACTTTCCCCTTCCTGCCTGCCCCTAAACTAAAAAAAAAAGTAAAAGTAAATAAACTCTCTGCCATTGAGTTAATTCTGACTCATAATGACTCTACAGGACACTCTAGAACTGCCTCATAGGGTTTTCATGGCTATAAATCCTTATGGAAGCAGACTACCTCATCTTTTTCCCATGAAGCAGCTGGTGGGTTCCAACCACCAAAATTTTAGTTAGCAGCTAAGTGCTTTAACCACTATGCAACCAGAGCTTCTTCTGCCTGCCCCTCCAAACTAAACCAAACTCACTGCTGCCGAGTCGATTGCATCTCATAGAGACCCCTCCTTGGGTTTCTGAGGTGGTATCTCTACAGAAGTAGATTGCCCAGTCTTCCTTCAGAGGAGTGGCTGGTGGATTTGAACTGCCAGCCTCTGGTTAGCAGTCAAATGCCTTAGGCACTATGCCACCTTTGTTGTTGTTGTTATGTGCCGTCAAGTTGGCCCTGACTCATAGCGACCCCTCCTTGGGTTTCCGAGACAGTATCACTACAGAAGTAGGATTGCCCAACCTTCCTTCTGAGGAGTGGCTGGTGGGTTTGAACCTCCAGCCTTCTGGTTAGCAGTCAAGTGCCTTAGGCACTATGCTACCAGACCTCCTATGCCACCTCTATATCCCTCTATATCACTCATTCCCTCCACCATCGTGCTCGTTTCCACTGAATCTACCCACCGAGATACTTCACCCCCTAGTGTTTCTAAGGGAGCCTGAAATAACACAACATTTTCTAATCATTTGATCCTTCCAGAGCAAACTATCCCTTCTTGTGTATCCAGAAAACCATGTATATCTTTATTATCTAAAACCCAACAGACTTCTCTCTTCATAAATTCTGTTAAATGATTTAGTTATTCTTCAGTTTAAATAGAGACATGTCTAGTTTCAGGTACAGACAAATGAAATGTGTGATCTGCCTTCCCTCATTCTAATGTATTAATTGGAAAGTTGCTGGCAAACAGCCTCAGAACACTTTGGAAGAGTAAGACAATTCAGCTGCTAAGAGGCAATAGTAATAATGACCTGTCCTAGCGTCTGCCCCAATGTGGTTTCTTGGGCAGTTTTTAGGACAAAAGATCCTGCCTAGGGTTTTCCAGAGAAACACAGTATGATTTTGAAGAAAGAACCCTGGAGCTGGAATCAGAAGACCTGAGTCCACAAAATTTTAAGTGTGTGACTTTAGGTATGCCACTTGATGTTTCTACTAGGGTGCCTTTGGCTGTCAGGAATAGAGAACTCTACTCTGGTTGGAGGGAGCTCTGGTAGCATAGTGCCTAAGGTACTTGACTGCTAACCAGAAGGCTGGTGGTTCAAACCCACCAGCCACTCCTCGGAAGGAAGGTTGGACAATCTACTTCTCTAGTTATACCATCTCAGAAACCCAAGGAGGGGTCGCTATGAGTCAGACAGCACATAACAATAACAACTCTGGTTGGACATAAACTGTAAGATTTATCATGTAATATCATCACTACAAGTAAAGTTGAGGCTCAGGAATGCTGCCTCCAAGCTCTGGAACTGCTTTTCTGCATTTCCTTTGATGGCTGCAGTTCCTCTAGGAATCACATTTAAATATAGCAATATTCAAGGGCAATAAAATGACTGTCTCTTCCCCTCAACAGCAAGGAAACCTTTTTTCAGCAGCTGCTCAGCATGACTCATTGGTCCAATGTCATATTATCCATTAAGCAAGGTAAGCACAGGCTTACCATTTGTGTTGAAACTTTTGTGAATTTGGTCATTACAGATTAGTAAGCAAGCACAAGTAAGCCCATGCTTACTTCATTTATTAGGTAATTTGCCCCTGTGTCTTAATCAGAATCAAGGCCTAAGTATCCCTTAAACCAATCATTAGTGAAAGGAATATACATGCCATGATTGGCTTAAATTACTGTGAGTAGCAACTTTGCCTGCATATAAGAAGTATCTGGGGGAACATTTAACTATTACAATGTCAAAACCACATTCCAGAACAATCAATTCAATCTCTCAGAATGAAATCAGGCTTTGGTATTTTAAAAACAATTCCCCAGGCACCCAGTGTTGACAACCTTTGGGTAAGACTAATTAGGAGAAGCACCTGTTAAATGTGAGCCACTATCAGTCCTAGTAAACAACCTATCAGTGATTAAGTGATGTGGTGTGAAATTTTAAGCTGATATGTATCTGTGTGTGTATGTATGCATGTGTGTTTCTGTGTATCTATACGAGTAATTATTCTCACTGTTCTTTTGCATTTAGTGACTGCATTAGCTTAAGGGATTCTGTAATAAAGTACCACAGACTGGGTAGCTTAAAACAACAGAAACTTTCCTCATAATTCTGGAAAACAAAAGTGAAAATCCAGGTGTCAGCAAGTCACACTATCTCTGAAGTTTGTGGGGGAAGATTCTTCCTTGCCTTTTCCAGGTTCTATAGCCCCATGTGTGGCAACATGGCTCCAATCTCTGTCTCCATCTTCACAAGGACATCTTCCCTCTGGGTGTCTCTGCTTTCTTTATATAAGGACACTAGTCATATTGGATTAGGAGCTCTGGTAGCATAGTGCCTAAGGCACTTGACTGCTAACCAGAAGGCTGGTGGTTCAAACCCACCAGCCACTCCTCGGAAGGATGGTTGGGCAATCCTACTTCCGTAGTCATACTGCCTCAGAAACCCAAGGAGGGGTCGCTATGAGTCAGGGCCAACTGATGGCAAATAACAACAACAACAGTCATATTGGTTTAGGACCCACCCTACTCCATATGAGCTCATGTTAACTAATTAAGTATGCAAAGATACTATTTAAAAGTATGGTCATAGTCACAAGTACCAGAGATTAGGACTTAGGCATATAATTTTTAAGACATAAAAATAAATTCAGGGGACCTGGTTAGATTTCAAGTCTCTCTGTCATCAAGAAAAATTAGGCACAAAAAGAAGGCTTTATTTGTATAGACCAAAATAACTTGGAGAAACAGTGAAAAAACACAATTTTTCATCCATTTCCCATTGCTTACTATGTAGCAGCTTTGAGCTGAACACCAAGACCAGCAAGCATCAGAATCACCTGGAGGGCTTGGTGAAACATGGATCTCTAGGCTGCAACTCCAGGATTTGCAGCTGTTACAAGTTCCTAGGTGATGCGGCTGCTGCTGCTTTGGGGGACCACACTTTGAGTATGCTATCTCCAATGCATCAGTGGTACTCAAAGTGTGTTCCTTAACTAGCATCTTCAGCATCACTTAGGAACTTGGTATAGACAAACATATTTTCTCAGATCCCACCCTAGCCTACTGAATCAGAACCTATGGGGATGGTGCCCAGCAATCTGTGCTCAACAAGCCTCCACGTATTCTGATGTGTGCTAAAGTATGATCATTCCTGGTTGCACATTATTATCATGGAGCCTTTTTAAATAATAATTATACCTAGGCCTTACCTCTGAGAGTTGTTTTTACACAACAGACAACTCAGTTAATTACAGTGTACAGCCAAGGGTGAAAACCATTGGGCTAGAGCCTTGTTTCTCAAACTTTAATATGCTTACTAATGACCTGGGATTTGTTAAAATTCAGATGCTGATTAAGTAGTCTGGGATGAGGCCAGAGATTTTGCATGTTTAACTAGCCCTCTGATAATGTGACAATGATGCTAATATTGCTAGTCTTCCCAATTTTCGTAGGTGTCTCTCTAGATGATTAAAAGACTTTTCTCCCTCCCACCCTTTCTCCTTAGCATAGAGCTTGTGCACATAGATTATGAAAGAGTTTGGCTTTACTCTAGGTGTCCATGGGGAATAGAATGTGATCTAAAGAGGTGTTGGTTAAGCATGAGGGGCATTGGCTAGGAATGAAACCCAGGTATCCAGCGTGGAGGGTGAGAATTCTACCACTGGATCAACATTGCTCCCACTAGTCTCATATAATTGTCTACCTTTCTGTCTCTTTCCACAGGTAGAGTAATAGTGACTTAATGTAATGAACTTCAGGAGACCATGAAGATTTTATATTCTGTGTATTTATATATCAAACATAGAGTGGGTTCTTTATTTTCTTAACATAATTATTACAGAAAATATAGAACAAATGCAGCACTTGAGGCATCTGGTAATTTCCATGTTCAGTCACAGTTTCTGAGCTGGAATACTACTTGGCTAAATAGCTTCAAGGATCATTAATGCCTCAGTTGGGTAGTTGAGTTCACATTAACAAGAAAGATTTGCTTAGGATAAATCACAGGCTAGCGGGTGGGGAAGAGCTCTAGTAGCATAGTGCCTATGGTGCTTGACTGCTAACCAGAAGGCTGGTGGTTCAAATCCACCAGCCACTCCTCAGAAGGAAGGTTGGGCAATCTACTTCCATAGTGATGCTGCCTCAGAAACCCAAGGAGGGGTTGCTATGAGTCGGGTCTGACTCAATGGCACACAACAACCACAGGGGGTGGGGTTTGCCTTACTCTAGGTCTGCATAAGCTTCCTGTTCCCTGAAGACTTGGTCATCTCTAGAGACACTAGGCTGAAATGCTTCAGGATGGTGACCCTCGATGTGTGGTCCCCTGATCAGTCATGTCTTGATAAGTCTGGGAGCTCATCAAGGGGCCATGCTTGGAGTAATATTCCTCTGTTGTTGTGTTGTTATGTGCCATCGAGTCAGACCTGACTCATACCAACTCCTCCTTGGCTTTCCAAGGCAGTATCACTGTGGAAATAGATTGCCCAACCTGCCTTCTGAGGAGTGGCTGGTGAGTTTGAACCACCAGCCTTCTGGTCAGCAGTCAAGTGCCTTAGGCACTATGCTACCAATATTCCTCTAGTAGGCATTAACTTGCTGTATATGAAAAGTCCAAACCTACTGTCATTGAGTTGATTCTCACTCATGTTGTTGTTGTTAGGTGCCATTGAGTCATCTCCAACTCAAAGTGACCTTAAGTACAACAGACTAAAACACTGCCTGTGGCAGCCTCATGATCCCCACTATACCTGACCCCATTGTTACAGCCATTGTGTCAATCCATCTTATTGAGAGTCTTCCCTTTTTTCATTGATCCTTCACTTTACCAAGCATGATATCCTTCTCCAGAGAATGGTCCCTTCTGGCAACATGATCTAAGTAATCTGGCCATTCTAGCTTCCAAGGAGCATTCTGGCTACACTTCTTCCAGGACCGATATGTTAGTTCTTTCAGCAGTCCAAGGTGCTCTTAGTATTCATCACCAACACCACAGCTCAGAAGAATTAACTCTTTTTCAGTCTACCTTATTCATTGTCCTGCTCTCACATGCGTATGAGGTGATTGAAAATACCATGGCATGGGTTAGGCACAACTTAGTCTTCAAAGAGATATCTTTGCTCTTCAGCAACTTAAAGAGGTCTTTTGCAGCAGATTTGCCCAGTGCAATATGTCATCTGATGTCTTGATTGCTGCTCCCATTGGTGTTGATTGTAGAACCAAGTAATATGATGTCTTTCACAACGTCAATCTTTTCTCCATTTATCATGATGCTGCTTATTGGTCCGGTTGTGAGGATTTTTGTTTTCTTTATATTCAGGTATAATTCATACTTCAGACTGTACTCTTCAATCTTCATTAGTAACTACTTCAAGTCATCCTCACTTTCAGCAAAGTTATGTCATCTGCATATCACAGTTTGTTAATGATTCTTCCTTCAATCCTGATGCCACGTTCTTCTTCATATAGTGCAGCTTCTCGGATTATTGGCTCAGCATATAGATTAAATAAGTATGGTGAAAGAACCCACCCTGTCACACTTCCTTCCTGATTTTAAACCATGTAGTATCCCCTTGCTCTGTTCAAAGGACAGCCTTCTGGTCTATGTGCAGGTTCCTCATGAGTACAATTAAGTGTTCTGGAATTCCCATTCTTCTCAATGTTATACATAATTTCTTATGATCCACACAATTGCAATTTTTTTCATAGTCAATAAAACACAAGTGAATATCTTTCTGATATCATTTGCTTTCAGCCAAGATCCATCTGACATCAGGTGTGATATCGCTCATTCCACATCCTCTTCTGACTCATAGTGACCCATTTTTAGGACAGAGTAGAACTGCCTCTTAGAATTTCCAAGGCTATAAATCTTTATGGAAGCAGCCTGCCTCGTCATTCTCCTGCAGAGCAGCTGGTGAGCTGCTGACCTTTTGGTTAACAGATGAATGCGTTAACCACTATTCCACCAGAGCTCCTTGGTTGTATATGAAGCAGGGTCTGGTGGTGTAGTGCCTAAGGTATTTGACTACTAACTAGAAGGCTGGCAGTTCAAACCCACCAGTCACTCCTTGCAAGGAAGATTGGGCAATCTACTTCCAAAGAGATACCATCTCAGAAACTCAAGGGGGGTTGCTGTGAGTTGGATCCGACTTGACAGCAGTGAGTGGTTTTTGGTTTGGAGTCAGATTGGAAAAAATAAATATCATCCCACCATCCTCAACTGTATTGTTTAAACATAGAGGGTAGAGGAAAAGAGATAATGCTGAAACTTGCCATTTGATGGTATCTTATTTATCTAGTAACCATAAGTGTGTGGCTTTGAAAAATAGGAATTTATTTTCTTACAGTTTTGGAGGTTGTAGTAGTGACTCTATGTACAGCAGAACAAAACACTGTCCTGTCCCGCACCAGCTCCACAATCTTTGCTATCCTTGAGCCCATCACTGCCCCCATCTCCTTGAGGGCCTTCCCCTCTGTCATCAACCCTCCACCTTACCAAGTATTACATCCTTCTCCAGGAAATGGTCCCTTCTTCAAACATGAACAAAGTAGGTGAGATGAAGGCTGACCACTCTCACTTCCAAGGAACATTCCAGCTGCACTTCCTCCAGGAGAGATTTGTTAGATCTTTTAGTAGTCTGTGGTACTTTCAGCATTCTTTGCCAGCACAATTCAAAAGCATCAACTTTTCTTTGGTCTTCCTTATTCATTGTCCAACTTTCACATGCATATGAGGCCATTGAAAATACCATACGATGGCTCATGCCAGGCACACCTTAGTCCTCAAGGAGACATCTTTGCTCTTCAGCAGTTGAAAAAGGTCCTTTGCAGCCGATTTGCCCAGTGCTGTAAGTCTTCTGATGTCCTGACTGCTACTTCTATTGGTGTCGATTGTAGAACCAAGCAATGTGAAGTCTTTGACAACTTGAATCTGTTCTCCATTTATCGTGATGCTGCTTATAGGTCCAGCTGTGAGGGCTTTTATTTTCTTTATATTGAGATGTAATCCATACTGCAGACTGTATTCTTCAGCCTTCAGTCTTCATCAGTCATCCTCACTTTCAGCAAGCAAAGTTGTGTCATCAGTGTAATTGCAGGTTGTTAATGATTCTTCCTCCAATCCTGATGCCACGTTGTTTTTCATATAGTCCATCTTCTCAAATTATTTGCTCAGCATACAGATTGAATAAATCTGGTGAAAGGATGCAACCCTGACACACTCCCTTCTTGATTTTAAACCATGCAGTATCCCCTTGTTCTGTTAAAATGACAGCTTCCTGGTCAAGGTACAGATTCCTCATGAGTACAATCAAGTGCTCGGGAATTCCCATTCTTCTCAATGTTATCCATAACTTGTTATGATCCACACAATCAAATGCTTTTGCATAGTCAATAAAATACAAGTAAACATTTTTCTGATATTCTTTGCTTTCAGCCAAGAGCCATCTGACATTAGCCAAGATAGCCCTGGTTTCGTGTCCTCTTCTGAATCCAGCTTGCATTTCTGGAATTTCTCTGTCAATATATTGCTTCAACCATTTTTTAATTATCTTCAGTATGATTTTACTTGAATGTGATATTGATGATATTGTTTGATAATTTCTACATTCTATGGGATCACCTTTCTTTGGAATGGGGACAAATATGGATCTCTTCCAGTCAGTTGCCCAGGTGGCTGTCTTCCAAGTCTTTTGGCATAACTGAGTGAGTGCCTCCAGTGGGGCATCCATTTGTTGAAACATCTCAATGGGTATTCCATCAATTCCTGGTGCCTAATTCTTTGCCAATTCCTTCAGTGCAGCTTTGACTTCTTCCTTCAATAACATTTGTTTTTGAGCATGTGTCACATCCTGAAATGGATGAAGATTGACCAGGATTTTTTGGTACAATGACTCTATGTATTCCTTCCACCTTCTTTTAATACTTTTGGCATCATTCAATATTGCGCCCATAGAATCTTTCAATATTGCAACTCAAGGCTTACATTTTTTCTTCAGTTCTTTCATCTTGAGAAATGCCAAGCATGTTCTTGCCTTTTGGTTTTCTAACTCCAGGCCTTTGCACATTTCATTACAGTAGTTGGCCTTGTCTGCTCGAGCTGCTCTTCAAAATCTGTTCAGCTCCTTTATCTTGTCATTTCTTCCGTTAAATTTAGCTACTATCCACTCATGGACAACTTTCAAATTCTCTTCTGACATCCATTTTGGTCTTTTCTTCCTTTCTCATATTTTTAATGACCTCTTGTTTTCTTCATAGATGATATTTTTGATGTAATCCCATAATTATCCTTGTTTTTTGGTCATTGGTGTTCAATGCATCAAATCTATTCTTTAGATGGTCTCGAAATTCAGGAGGGATATATTCAAGATCGTATTTGGGCTCTCGTGAACTTGTTTGAATTGTCTTCAACTTCAAGTTGAATTTGTATATGAGCAGTTTATGGTCTGTTCCACAATCAGCCTCTGGCCTTGTTTTGGCTGAAAATATTGAATTTTTCCATCACCTCTTGCCACAGATGTAGTCAATCTGATTCCTGCGTACTCCATCTGGTGAAGTCCATGTGTATAGCTGTCGTTTGTGTTGTTGAAAAAAGGTACTTGCAATGAATAAGTCATTGTCTTGCAAAATTCTATCATGTGGTCTCTAGCATTATTTCAATCACCAAGGCCAAATTTTCCAACCACCGGTGATTCTTCTGTGTTTGCAATTTTTTGCATTCCAGTCAGCAGTGAAAATTAACACATCTTGATTTCACATTCTGTCAATTTCAGACTGCAGAAGTTGATAAAAATCTTCAGTTTACTCATCTTTGACTTTGGTGGTTGGTGCATAAATTTGAGTAGTAGTATTAACTGGAACAGCAACATTAACTGGTTTTCCTTGTAGACATATGGATATTATCCTATCACTGATAGCATTGTACTTAAGGACAGATCTTAAAACATCCTTTGTGATCATGAATGCCACACCATTCCTCTTCAAATTGTCATTCCTGGCACAGTAGATCTCATGATTTTCTGATTTCTGCTCACTAATGCCTAGGATATCAGTCTTTATGCATTCCATTTCATTTTTGACAACTTTCAATTTTCCTAGATTCATACTTAGTATATTCCATGTTCCTATTATTAATGGATGATTGCAACTGTTTCTCCTCAAATTGAGTCATGACACATCAACAAATGGAGGTCCTGAAAGCTTCACTGTATCCATATCATTAAGGTTGGTTATACTCTGATGATGCAGCTCTTTCCCCACTCGTATTTTGAGTGCCTTCCAACTTTAGGGGCTGGTCTTCCTGCACTGTATCAGATAATGTTTCTGAGCTTTTCTTTAAGTTGCCCAGTAATGTATCAGACAGTGTTTCTCTGCTATTCATAAGGTTTTCCCTGGCCAATTCTTTGAGAAGTGGATGGCCTCTTCCTTCTTCCTAGTCTGTCTCAGTCTGTAAACTGCCCTGAAACTTGTGCCCCGTGTGCAACCCTGTTGGCATTAGAGACATCAGTGCCACAGCCTCAAGCCTCACAACAACATGCAAGCCACCACAGTATGACGAACTGACAGACAAGTTTGTTTCCCTTAACTGTCTGAAACCTTTCCACCCTCCCCTTACCTGGGTCTTTCAGTTCTGTCTCATCCCTGGCTTTTGCCCTGCTTCCTGCATCTTGGTGTGGGGCCCCTCTTGGAGGAGCAAGTCTATATTGAGGTCTCGGCCTTGTCAGTTCCTTCTGTGACCTCCTTCCTACTTTCTGGTGTCTGTCAGCAATCTCTGGTATCTGTCTTCCCCTCATGTATGTGTGTCTGTGTCTAGTCTGATGTTTTTTATAAGACACCAGTAAGAAGTGATCAGATTTAGGAACCACCCTACCCTGGTATGACCTCATTAACATAAAAAAGAAACCTCACTATTTCCAAACAGGGTCATATTTACAGATGAAAGGGTTAGGTCTTCTACATTCCTTTTCCCCCCATTGCCACTGAGTCAACTCCAACTCATAGCAGCCCTATAGGAAATTGTAAAACTACCCGATAGGGTTTCCAATGTTGTAAATTTTTACAAAAGCAGATTGCTCACATCTTACATCTTTCTCATGCAGAGCTGCTGGTGGACTGGAACCATTGACCTTTTGGTTAGCAGCCAAATGCCTTAATCATTGCACCACCAGAACTCCATACTTTCCTTTTAGTGGGACACAATTCAATCCATAACAAATGGTATGAATTAAATAGTCTTTGAGGTAGTCTACTTTCTCTCAGATAAATGTACTGTGTTTCAGATCTCCTCTTCCACTTGCTGCTCTTTCCCCAGATGGCATCAGGGCAATTTTGGTGGCACAAGTGTGTCCTTATGTCATCAGTAGACTGAAGGTTCATGTCCTCTTGTACTTACAGGTCTAGGGCTCATCCCAGGGTCCTCCATCTCTATGATGCCATCCTTTGTCTTCTTCTTTTGCAGATGTGACATCTAGTAAGCTCCAATCTATTGTCAGAACCCAGTGTCCTCTCATTGAATTGGTTCCACCTTGGCTCTCCTGAGACCAAAGATCTTCTGGCTCCCAGGTACGTCTTTTTTTTTTTTTAGGATTTGGGTGAAGATTTACAGAGTAAATTCACTTTTCATACAGCAGTTCACATATACTTTGTCTCATGTCATT
>NW_006921726.1:4399363-4400717 GCF_000298275.1 Orycteropus afer afer
TTTCCTTCAAGGCTCAGGGGTCCAAGATTATCTTCTGTGTCTGTGTTAATTGGTTTCCCTTTTCTTTGTTGAAGAGGGTCTGTGCAATCCTTCTCCCTAGTCTGCCATCTTGCCCCGCCTCTCCCAGGTACTTCTTAGTGTATGTTGTTCATCCTTCAGCTTCTTCAATCAGGTCACTTTGCTCACATCAAGATGTTTCCATGATACATGTGCTGGCTTTTCATTTTGCTGCTTTCTGCCTCTTCTGGCAATTCTCAGGGTCCTCTGATTTCCACAATGATACTTTTTAGCTACATAAAGGAGTGTCAATAACTTAGTACATGGGATCTAAATAGATCTGGAAAATGCTACCTCTAGCCCACTCTTAATGCATCCCCTACTCAGCCTTCTCTTTGCTACCACCATGGCCAAGTTTTGTTGGCTATGGCAGTAGGAGAAGCATATGATTTCCACTGGGGCTGTTCCTGTTCCTAGGCTCTGCCTTATAAAGCAGAACACCAACACTGTTTATCAGGATGTTACTTTCAAATTTCCTGCCCATCCACTCAGATTGCAGTTCAAAAGGGAAGGAAAGCAAAAGCACTGGCATTTTACCTGTTTACTCAACTTCTCACTGTATTCCATGCTCTGCTTTTTCCCAAGGACTTTCTTTGTCTCTGATGGGAGGTCTATTGCACAGTCATGAACTAGTATTTGTCATATCCTAATTCTTAGGTCTATGGCAAGATGGCTAAGGGGAACTTAATATATAGTGGGATAGAGAACTTCAAACTACATTAGTGCAGTGTAGTAAATTACTTACTATGGCTTTTCTACCCATAAGTCATTGTAAACTCAGTGGTGGAATGAGCAACTGAGGAGCTCCTGATTGCAAATATTATCCATGTGGAGTATTTCTGTTGGGAGAGACACAATACAGTGTTCTGGGAGGTTCCCACTCTCTTTCAGGTGCTTAGAGTTCTGATGCTGTGATTGGGTAGTTTGACCACCATGCCAGGCTCAAAAGGAGGCCTCCTAGAGACAGAACTCTCTCTCTGACTGCTGGTTGAGGAAGACGTGTTGTTGAAAGAGACACGTGCTCCGGAAAGAGACACGTGCTGCTGGGAAAGAGACGCAAGAGACACGCATTGCTGAGTGAGACACTGAGGGACCAGTACTGCTGGGAAAGAGAATGTTGCTCAAGGGACGGTGGGCTGGGAGAGAGACTGAGCATTTTTCTTGAACTTGAATTGTAGCCTGGTGCTTCCCTAATAAACCTCATAATCTGTGAGTTCTGTGTGGCCACTGCAGCGAATTATCGAACCCAGGAGAGAGGTGGTGGGTGCTTTGGGAAGAACGGTTGGTGAAAGGGCTG
>NW_006921726.1:4401527-4402967 GCF_000298275.1 Orycteropus afer afer
TGGTCTGTCTCTCAATCCTTTGAAGATACCTAAAGATAATTCTTTTGAATTCCTTATCAGAGAGTTCCAATGCTGCTTCTTCATCAGGGATGTGTTCTGGGTCTGTATCCTGCTCCCTTGTTTCTACCAGTTTATCCTGCTTCTTTGTGTGGACTGTGATGGTCTGTTGTCTCTGAGGCATTGTGGTGTTGTTGTATTTAGATCTCTGTTAACTGTTTATGAAGAACAGCCAAGGGTGATTCATGCTCTTCTTGGTGGTTTTTTTATTATTGGCCCATTGGTGGAGAAGGAGGTAGTGGCTCTCGCTCAGTAAGTGAAGTTGCAGGAGTTGTGGGTGTAGTTGTGTCATATGGAGACTGTTGCTGTCTCCCATTCAGTTAGACAAAAATTACAATTGAATAGCAATCAAAAAACTAAAAGCACATGGACAAAAAGCACACTATGTAGTCACACAGGATCAGTAACTAAAAAAAGAAAAAAGGGAAAAAGAAGAAGAACAAGTAAGAAAACCTGAAATATCTGGGGATAGGACACTAAGAGAAAAAAGGTAGAGAATGAAGATAATGAAGAAAAAATAATGGAAAAAATGCAAAAAGAAAAACAAGGAACAGGGTTAACCATGAAAAAAAAAAGGGGGAAAAAAGGAAAAAAAGAAATAAATTAAAAAAAAAAAAATTCAACCAGGAAGAGGGAAAAGAAAAAAAGCTGAAAACTAGGACCTTGGAGGGGAAGAATAAGATAATAGTAAAAAAGACAAAAGTACTACTAATAATAGTTGTATTAAAACAAACAAATACAAGCAACTTAATCACCAGAAAAAGGAAAGCGACAAAGAAAAAAAAAAATCGGTGGAGGACAGGGCAGGGCACCCAGGCTCCATCTGAGCACACAGACTTTGATGGAGTTCTTGTGGGCCCAGAAGGTGGGTGGGAGTGGGGGATGGCCACACCTCCGTTCACCAAGTGGGTGTGGAGTATAAGTGTAACAAGAGGAATGTTGTATATTTTCAGTCTTGCAGTTCCGGAGTGTCCATGGGGTTGCTGGAAAGCCGAACCTCTTTTTAAGCCTCTGGAATCTCGGAGAGAGCTGTCTCTTTAAATATCCAAAATGGTCAAGCCGCTTGTAACATTCAAAATGGAGGCACCCTCCAGACAGCAAAAGTCTACAGCTCAGCCTGCATTTCTCTTCACCTTCTCCATTTATTCCCCAGCTACCAGAGCAGTCCTCTGTGCAGTCCCTGGCTAGCAGTGCTGATTTTTAGGTTAATTCTTAGGTCCTACCACCTCTCAAGAATCTCCAGGCTGTCTGTGCTGTGCTGTCAGGATCGCTTAGGACCACTACCAAACCACAGCTCTGTATGTCTCCTTTTTTGGTATTTTCATGAAAATTCTTCTGCTATTTGGGGTTTAGTCCACTTCTATATCCTTCCCTTCAAGGCTC
>NW_006921726.1:4403067-4408241 GCF_000298275.1 Orycteropus afer afer
GAACGGTTGGTGAAAGGGCTGGAGGGAGGCAGCATGTCTGGCCTTGCAGTAATAGGCCTTGGGTTACTGCTGGTAATCCTGCCTTCCCCTTCTAGGGTTAGAGGAGGTTGAAACATGTGGCCTCCTTGCCATTTTTGCAATTAGTTTAAAAATTTCAAAATCTTATCTTGATTATATATGTTTTACAATGAACTTCCAATCTTATTTGAATTCTTCCATTCCTAGAACTTCCCCCAGCAAAAGAAGACACAGAAAATACAGTACCAACACAATGGAGTGGAATAGGGAGATGGGGCAACATGACCACTACCAAAGCAACTGGAATTGGAAATATTGATTATGATAGTCTTTGTGTGTTTGTGTTTGCCTATACACAACAGCAAAAAAGAAAAAGAAAGAAAGAAAGAAAAGAAAAAATCACTTGGAACCAATAACATAGTTTTGCATTGAGGATAGTACCTATTCTACTACTTTATCAGTACTTAAGTGTTCTTTCAATTACCTAGTGCTGCTGTAATACAAATACCACAGTTGGATTGATTTAAGAGCAGAAATTTATTTTCTTATAGTTCTGGAGGCTAAAAAGTCCAAATCAGGGCCTCAGCCATATCAATTCCTTCCTTGTCAATAGCCCCAGGCTTTCCTTGGTTCTTTGGGTTATAGACAATCCTCACATGGCATCTGAGTCCATCCTGGTCTTTTTTATAACTGAAGGTAATTAGACTTAGGACCCACCCTACTCTGATATAACTTGATTAACGTAACAAAAGAAAAACCCAATATCCTAACAGGATGTGATCCTAACAGGATCACATCTACAGGGCCAGGAATTCAACACATATTTTTAAACTCCCCACTACAGTAAAATTGATTCTGACCCATGGAAACCCTGTAGGACAGAGTAAAACTGGCCTATATTGTTTCCAAGGCTGTAATCTTCATGGAAGCAGACTGCCACATCTTTCTGCCTAGAAAGGCTGGTGGATTTGAACTGACACCTTTCAGTTAGCAGCTGAATGCCTAACATGACCAGACATATTTTTTTGGATGCAGTTCAATCCTTAAAAAAAAAAAAAGTCTGAAACATATTAGGTACATAATATAAGGGTATGGGATGAATTAATGAAATGAGCTAACTATGATGACAGGGAGGGAGCAGTGCATATAAAAACATAGAAGTGTAATAATTAAATAGTTTTAATAGCGCATATGTGAAGAACCCCCCCCCCCAGCATCATATCGCCACCCCAACCACCTCTACATAAGATAATCAGTAGACTTGGTCCAGGTGGGATTCTGACAATGGTCTAGACATGGTCATCCTAATTATAGTGGATTAATTATACTAATTGGCATTTTATCAATTCCAATTTTATCTCCCTTTATAATATTTTTCACTGTCAAGAGATTGAAGCCTCAAGATAACAATATTCACTTAACAATAAGGAAAAAAAAAAAAAAACTTTAATTCTATAGGATTTGAGATTTTTTTTATGAATAAATAAAACCCTAGAGGGTTGCAGTAACGTGTACCCCACCTCTTTTTAACAGACTCCAAAACCATGCATCCTGCATCCTTATTTCAGCAATTAAAATGACACATTAATCATCCTCCTTCTTTTTGTTCCTCTTATTTCATGTTACTTGGACTCCTCCCCCTTCCACTGGCAGATTTTGCTAGGGCCATAAGAAACATGCTCATATGACTCCTATATGTTCCAACTGAGCTCTGGAAAATGCATTCATGGACCACATGAAACACTCCTCACAGCTTCCATATGTCCTGGCATAGTCAACACCAGGTGTGAACACCACACAGCCTCTGCCTTAGGCAGCATATTGAAGCAGGGCTTCCAGCCTTCACTTCTGTTCCCCATTTGTCTCTCTTGTCCTAGTTTAGTGAACCTTCACTTAACAAAGCTCTTCCTCATACCTCTCAGCCCTGAAGTTACAAGTAAGTTTTTGTTGTTGTGGAAAGGTAACAAAACTTTTCTCTTTGTACCTGCCAAGCATGATGGTTAGAAGAGAAGTCCAGAAATTAGAATCACATAATTTTCTTTGTGGCTGATTTTGGAGTCATTCATTATTGGCTAACGTGGGGTGTCAATTATGCTTTGGACTATATGTATCCAATTTCCTGACAAAATGTTATTTACATAATAGGCATTTGTTTTATATATATATATATATGTTGTTGTTATGTGCCGTCGAGTCGGAACCGAGAACTGACTCACAGTGACCCTTTCTTGGATTTCCAAGGCAGTATCACTACTGAAGTAGATTGCCCCATCTTCCTTCTGAGGAGTGACTGATGGTATTGAACCACTAGCCTTCTGGTGAGCAGTCAAGTGCCTTAGGCACTATGCTACCAGTGTGTGTGTGTGTGTGTGTATCCCAAAAAACAAACTTCCTGCCATCAAGTGGATTCCAGCTCATAATATTTGGGTTTCTGAGGCTGTAAATCTTTATGGAAATAATTTGCCCCATATTCCTTCCATGGAGTAGCTGTTGGGTTTTAACTGCTGACCTTCTGGTTGGCAACCAAATGTCTCATCCTCTTCGCCACGATATATATATATATATATATCATATATATATATATGAACTCTGGTGGTGTGGTGCCTAAGGCATTTGACTGGTAACCAGAAGGCTGCTGATTCAAATCCACCAGCCACTCCTCGGAAGGAAGATTGGGAAATCTACTTCTGTATTGATACTGCCTCGGAAACCCAAAGAGGGTTTGCTGTGAGTAGGTATCTGACTCGACAGCAGTGAGTTTTTTGAGTTTATATGTATATATATATATATGATAACAAATTTGGAGTTAACTGAATCCAGAGTTGATCAAGGAATTACCAATGTAATCAGACTTCTCTTTTGGTCCTTTCATGGTCACCAGCTAATGTGTGAGTTCAAAGCTTAGAGTCCTCATATGACAATGTTCAAAATAGGAAGAGGGGAGAGAACTTCTTGTGCAAGTCTTTTTCTTTTATAAGAGTAGAATATATTTCCTAGAATCAGTGCCCCCCAGCAGTCTTCACTCCTCAGGTTCCAAAGGCCACAATTGAATTATAAATTCAAGCCCCATCCATAAGAGAGATTGTGAAGAAGATGAGACTTATTGTCTTCTTCTATAATGGGAGGTAGGCTCTGTTGACAACAAACCTTTCTGGAATACGCTTTCTCTTCCAGAGGGGGAAAAAATAAAAGGAAACATGTCTCTTTCTATGTAGAATTTCTTTCTAGTTTACATAACAAATCACCCTAAGACTTAATAATTTAAAACAACAACAATTATTTTGTTATCTCTTGCAGTTTCTGTGGATCAGGAATTCAAGCAGATTTCATGTGGGTGGTTCTGGCTTCAGGTCACCTACATGGTAGCTGTTAGACATGCCTAGAGATGCAATTGCCCAGGTCTGAAAGAACCTAGTCAGACTTAGTGTTATGCACATGTATTACCTCATTTAATTTTTCATATCAATCCTTTGAGATATGTACTTTGAAGATAACTTTACAGATAAGGACATGAATGTATAAAGTAATTCACCCAAGGTCAAAAACCAGTTGGTGCTGAGTTGATTCTGACTCATGGATACCATATATGTCAGAGTAGAACCATGATCCATAAGCTATCAGTGGCTCAATTTTGGGAAGTAAATTGCCAGGCTTTCTTCCAAGGTGTTTCTGGGTGTACTTGAACCTCTAAACTTTAGTTAACAGTTGAGCTTGCTAAATAAAAAGACACCCAGAATGACATCTGTAACAAGCTTGTGGGTGTACAATGCATTTTCTCAAAGAGCTATCTCCACAAGGAACTTGCTATCATTTGGCAAGCAACTGCCCCACTATATCCTCAGTAGACTGCCTTCTCCACCTGCCCACAGAGAAAATAAGTATTTCTCTCTATAAAATACCTGGTCCCTTGGGTAGCTGAATACATTTCATGAAATCACATTAGGACAGCATGGGGTATAAGACAGTTGAGCACCATCCAGAGACTTCCTTCCAAGGTTATGTAGTTGGTAAATGGCACCATTGCTCTGAAAAACACCCTCCTGTCATTGTTCATCAACATTACTATATCTTAATGTATTCATAGCACATACCAATGTGCTACGTGTTTTATTCAATGCCTAGGCTGATGACCTAGATTTTCCACGAACTCTAGTCTTCTCCTTTACCCAGGACACTTGAAGCAGCCTGCTGATTTATTCAGTGGTAGGCAATGGACAGATGGTTTAACAGGACATAAAGGATCCCCATCCCCATCATGTTCTCTTACAAAAAGCAACCATAAAAGGCTTAAAATGTCCACCCAGACACATACATAAGCTAATATCATATCCTTTAAAAGCTCTGTATATATAGTTTTATTTCCTGGATGGCCTGAATATTGAGTTTCTACAAGGAGCATGGATAAGTTAGAACCAGTGGCATGGCTTACATTAGAGGCCCCTGGGAGAGGATCCAGACGTTCTGGCTCTCTCTCCATCTAAAATGCAGAGAAATGGGCCCTTGGGAATTCCTAATTCCTTTATGACAACAGAGCTGGAGGCCTATGCTTGAGTGTGTCAGTGAGTGTGACACTATACTCTCAGTAATGGCCACTCTTTGGTCTCACAATAAACCTCTAATCCAACTTTCATTTCCTCATGTGATGGGAAAATTTATTTCCTTTTATTATTTTCACCATGAAATCAGGATTCCCAGCTGACTGTGTGCCATATTTCTTATACCCCATGCTGTCCTAATGTGACTTCATGAAATGTATTCAGCTACCCAAGGGACCAGGTATTTTATAGAGAGAAATACTTATTTTCTCTGTGGGCAGGTGGAGAAGGCAGTCTACTGAGGATATAGTGGGGCAGTTGCTTGCCAAATGATAGCAAGTTCCTTGTGGAGATAGCTCTTTGAGAAAATGCATTGTACACCCACAAGCTTGTTACAGATGTCATTCTGGGTGTCTTTTTATTTAGCAATTATATCTCCCAGTTCAAGGAAGCATTCCACCCTAACTTATGATTGTTGTTGTTATGTGCCATCGAGTCAGACTTGACCCATAGCGACCCTTCCTTGGGTTTCTGAGTCGGTATCACTACGGAAGTAGATTGCCCAAACTTCCTTCTGAGGAGTGGCTGGTGGGTTTGAACCACCAACCTTCTAGTTAGCAG
>NW_006921726.1:4413194-4415944 GCF_000298275.1 Orycteropus afer afer
TTCCCTTCAAGGCTCAGGGGTCCAGGATTATCTTCTGTGTCTGTGTTAATTGGTTTCCCTTTTCTTTGTTGAAGAGGGTCTGTGCAGTCTTTCTGCCTGTCCACCATCTTACCGGAACTCCTCAAGATTGGCTTTTTTTTGAAGAAAATGTCTAATACTCCCACTTTGTAGTTAAACTGAGACACAGAGGTTACAAGTGACTTGTTCAAATAGAAGACACTGGTTGTCATTGAGTCAATTCTGACTCATGGTGACTCCAAGTGTGTTAGAGGAGAACTGTGCTCCATAGGAGTTTCAAACACTGATATCTTGGAAGTCCTTTCTTCTCAGGAACCTCTGAGTAGACTCAGACCTCCAACCTTTTGGTTAGCAACCAAGTATGATAACTATTTGCACCACTCAGGAACTCTCAAGCAGAACAGCTACAAAACTAACACTTTAAAATGGAAGTCTTCAGATTCCTGGTCTGATGCTCCTACTCCTGATTGGGTTACCTTTCTTCTGACCAGAATTGTTGGATTCTTAGGATGAAGAAATGTGGACTAGACAGAAGTAGGTGTCAAATACTCAAGTGACTTCAGGAGCCAGGCAAGTAACTTACATGAGAGAAGTGGGATGAATATAAGAGGAGTGGTTTTGATTGTGGTGAATGGCAGGGCACATGCTAAATATCTAAAGATATTTCTATTCTGATTTTTCAAATACAACACGTAGACTCCCAGTTTCAACCTCTGGTATGACCGCATAAGAAATGTCCTGCTGTTTAATAGGAAATTGTGCTTTTATTTGAGTTTGTGGCCTTCTGGAACTTGAACTTACCCTTTGTAAACTGGATAATTTGAGAACAGTCACTAGCTCCATCTACTACCCATCTGGCAGTTTGTAGTACTGTAGTGGCTTGTGTGTTGCTGTGATACTGGAAGCTATGCCACTGGAATTTCAAATATCAGAATGATTATCCATGGTGGACAAGTTTCAGTAGAAGTTCAATACAGAGAAAGACTAGGAAGAAAGGCCTGATGATCTGCTTCTGAAAATTAGCAAACCTTATGGATCACGACAGAACATTGTTTGACTTGCTTGCTGTAGACACATCATTAAGAGAGATCAGTCACTAGAGGAAGATAATATAGTTGGTGAAGAAGAGAACCAGTGAGAGCAAGAGGGCAAGAGAGACCCTCAGGAAGATAGATTGGTACAATAGCCAAAATGATGGACTTGAACATGCTAGCAATTACAAGAATGATGCAGGATAAGGCAATGTTTCTTTCTTTGTACATAAGATCACCATGAGACAGAGCCAAAATGACAGCAACTGACAACACCAGCTTCATGACCTTCTACCTCCAGATATATCCAAGTCATAGACTCTATACTACATCCTTTTAGAAACAAGAATACAAAGGAAGTATTGGAATTCTAGCTACCCTCAACCCAGTTATTTTAGTTATGGTTGGGGAACCTGCTGCAAATGTATTCACAAGGAGTACTGCTGTTCCTTCCCACTTGTCAAAGTAAACTGCCCCTACAGCCAGTTGGTGAGGGCTCACTCCTGGTACTCTCTGCAAGAATGCCAAGTCTCTGACTGAGGCTGTCTTCTAAATTCCCAAAGCTTCCAGGCCTTGAGGTCCAAAAGAAGGACTATATTTCCTGCATTATTCCTCAATTCTCAAGCAGAGAGGTTAGAAGCAGAAAATAGGTCCTCAACACTCAGCAGTTTCTTATGGCCCCCAAGTCTCACTGGAGATTTCCTCTTCAAAATCTCCTTCAGCTTCTACTCTACCATCTGTTCCTCTCTTTATGGGGCTGAGATCTAGTTCTTGGGGTCATACTAGTAGAGAGACATTATGCTGTCCTCTCTATTTGCCTAACTTCTTCCCCAGGCAACCAAATACAAATATCTTCCTTGCAAGCCATCTCTTTTCATGTATATCTACATACTCCAACAGATGGGGTTGTTAGCGGTCCAGGCCACCACTCAGTGTACATCTCTGAATCAGTTCAGCCTCATCGAGGACATCCATCACAGCCCTTTCTAGAGAGCTCTTGCTTGGCAAAAACTCTTCCATTAGCGGTATCCAAATGGGGAGCATTCACCCAGAGAATGTCAGACAATTCACTCAGATGAGAGCAGGACCTATGGAACCTTTTAAAATTTTGGGGTCTACATAATTTAGAAAGAAATCACTACTATTTAATGATATGTTTGATGTAATTTGTGACAAAAATATACTAGGGTTATACAGATAAAAATATACTAGGGGTTACAGATAAAAAAATATTTTATTTAAACTAGTACATGATAAAAAGAAAAAAAAATGTTGACTACAATGTTAGAGCATGGCATAATGGTATTTTAATTAAAAATCAAGCATATGATTTGGAAAATATTCTATATTATTCCAATATATAGACAAATGATCAAACATAATCCCAAAGTTGTAAAGAAAATCTTAGTGCAGGTATTGGCAGCTAAGTATTCACATTCTGTTCAGATTAAGTTCTTTTATCTTCCTAATAGAATGTTAACTTTATTCAGCGATAACAACAACAACAATTATTCAGTTACTAAGACCTAGGCATTGTTGTTGTTGTTGTTGTTGTTAAGTGCCGTTGATTCGTTTCTGACTCATAGCGACCCCATGCACAGCAGAACGAAACACTGCCCGATCCTGCGCCAGCCCCACAATCCATGCTATACTCGAGCCCATCATTGCAGCCACTGTATCAATCCATCTCCCTGAAGGCCT
>NW_006921726.1:4416044-4417081 GCF_000298275.1 Orycteropus afer afer
AGCTTCTTAACTTTATGGAGGATCCTGAATTTCAAAGCTTTCAGAAACATGCTAAATAGATTGTGTAAGATCCTACAGGCAATTACATTTCATAGAAAGTCTTGGGCCAGAAAAAATAGCATAAATCCAGCTGAAGCATTTCAATATCTTTAAGCCAAATAAGTCCAGAACAGAGTCATAGATCGTAATTCTCTTTAGGCACAAGGATGCTCACTAGCTAAATATACTAGTTTCTTCATACAGAGAATATGGAACCAATGAAGGGCAGAGCTAGAAAGGTTTTAGAAGATCAACTAACACATCCCCATCATTTTTTTTTTTTTTATGCTTTGAAGAGGCACAGTATTTTGTCCAAGACAATAATGTATATTAATTGTGAAAAAGAGACCCAGGAATCCTAACTCCTGATGCAGTGTGTTTACCTTTTTTGCCAGTCTGCTCACTCACTTTCTCTTAAGTTATCTCTGTGAGATCACAGCACATTAAGAAAAGAAAGGAAGATTTGCTTTATTTTGTTTCTTTGTTTGATTTCTTTTTATTTATTTATCTATTTGTTTATTTATTTTATTATGATCTGGGTGAAGATTTACAGAGCAAATTCACTTTCCATACAACAGTTCACATATACTTTTTCTCTTCATATTGACCACAGTTTACCACAATGCAACAGCTCCCCTCCCAATTCCTCCCTATAGTTACCTCTTCCCAGTGTCCATGCCTCCATGCACTCCTGCCCACTGAGCTGTCTCCCTGTGCATAAGCAGCCTTTCTTTCTCCTATGATTGTTCTCTCCAAGGAGTGTATCTACCTCAGGTAAATGTTCAACTCATGTGCCTGTCTTTTGTTTGGCTGGAAACCACAGCTGTGGGTTCAATTCCAGACCTGAAGGGCAGCTAGGGGCCATAGTCTCAGTGGCTCCACCAGGCTCTATCAGAGCAGCAAACCTGGTCCCCCCTTTTTTATTCTCCAAATGATTTTGAGTTTTGTTCCACATTGTTCTCCCTCTCTATCAAGGATCTCCTACATAGATCCCCTTC
>NW_006921726.1:4417802-4422173 GCF_000298275.1 Orycteropus afer afer
CATCTGGCTTTCAGTCGTTGGTGTTCAATGCATCAAATCTATTCTTTAGATGATCTCTAAATTCAGGAGGGATATATTCAAGATCATACTTTGTCTCTCTTGGACTTGTTTTAATTGTCTTTAACTTCAAGTTGAATTTGCATATGAGCAGTTGATGGTGTGTTCCACAGACCACAGACCTGGGCATTACTCTAAGCATGTCACAAGTTTTATCTGATTCATTTCCACAATAACCCTATGGGTAAGCATTAACTTTACCCCATTATACAGATGTAGAAACTGAGGGTCAGAGAGGTTAGGTAAACATCCCTGAGGTTGTTGAGCTAATATATAGCAAAATCTGGCTTTTAATATTCACCTAGAGGACTCAATGACTCAACTGCTTAACTACCTCCTCCAGTTGCCATTGAGTCAATTCTGACTCACAGTGACCCCAGGTATGTCAAAGTAGAATTGTATTTCACAGGAATTTCAATGGCTGATTGTTTTGGAAGTTGATCATCAGGATTTTCTTATGAATTGTTGTTGTTGTTGTTATGTGCTGTTGAGTTGAACCCGACTCATAGCAACCCCTCCTTGGGTTCCGAGGCAGTATCACTGTGGAAATAGATTGCCCCATCTTCCTTCTGAGGAGTGGCTGGTGGGTTTGAAACACCAGCCTTCTGGTTAGCAGTCAAATGCCTTAGGCACTAAGCCACCAGAGCTCCCATAAATTCAAACCCTCAACCTTTAGGTTAGTAGCTGAGCATATTAAACATTTGCACCATCCAGGAACTTCATCTGTTTAATTACTTTAACATAATCTTTCTGCCTGAATTATTGCCAAAGATCTACCCATAAGAGGCAGAAAAGAATATCAACATGGCCTTCCTAACTTCTTTGTTTTATTATAAAATCTGTATTCATTTGTTGTTATCGTTTATCATAGACACCCTACAGGACAGGGTAGAACTGCCCCGTTGGATCCTAAGCAGTAATCTTTACCAAGAAGATCATCAAGTCTTTTCTTCTGTGGAGTGGCTGGTAGATTTGAATCTCTAATCTTTTAGTTAGCAGCCAAGCACTTAACCGTTGCATGACCAGGGCGTGCATATGCATATTTAACACAAAACAAACAAACAAACAAAAACTCACTGCCATAGAGTTGACTCTGACTCAGAGCAACCCCCACTGGGTTCTGAGGAGGTACATCTTTACAGAAACAGATTGCCCCTTCTGCCTGCTGCACAGTGGCTGGTGGATTTGAACTGCTAATCTTCTGGCTAGCAGTCAAATGCATTAGGCACTATGCCACCAGAGATTCTTTATATATATTTGTTGTTGTTGTTATGTGCTGTCAAGTCGAACCTGATGCATAGCGACCCCTCCTTGGGTTTCCAAGACAGTATCACTATGGAAGTAGATTGCCCAATCTTCCTTCTGAGGAGTGGCTGGTGGGTTTGAACCACCATCCTTCTGGTTAGCAATCAAGCGCCTTAGACATTATGCTATCAGAGCTCCCTTATATATATTTAGCAGGGAATAATTCCAATGTATTAGTACCCAAAACCTACTGCTATTGAGTCAATTTTGACTCGTAGTGACTCTACAAGAAAGAGTAGAAGTGCCACCATAGGGTTTCTGAAGCTGTAGATCTTTACAGATGCAGACTGCCTCATTTTTGTCCTATAGTACAGCTGGAGGGTTTGAATTGTTGACTTTTTGTTTAGCAGCCAAATGCTCTAACCACTACACAACCAAAGCTCCTTAATGTGTTGGTACATTATGCTTAATTTACAATAGAATCATTATTTGGACAATAGTCTAGTCATCTTCTTAGTATCTTACTCCTGATACTTGTAGAGAGATAGAGAGCTGCAAGTAAAGGTGATAGCCAGAGAGGTCAAGTAAATCAGGTAGAGTCAGGAAAGGACCACAACTCCAGGAAGTAAAAACTATCATATTCTGTGAAATAGGCTTAGGAAAGGAGAATCAGGCACATTTTCAGTGGCTCACAGAGTTCAAGCCTCAGTGTTCAGAAAACCAGAGTAAGAAACTGGGGAAGGAGGAAGTAGACAGAAGCTCTGAGAAACACAAAGTAACAAGCTCAGGTCAAATAATAGATAAAAAGAAGGGAATTTAGCAAGAGACCCAGAATCTCTCCACCAGCACTGGAGATTGACTATTGAGCCAATTGATTTTTGTTTTTGTTTTTTATTTTTATTGTGATGTGGGTGAAAGTTTACAGAGAGAACTCATTTTCCATACTGCAGTTCATACACATTTTGTCTCATGATATTGATTGAAATTCCCTACAGTGTAACTTGTGCTAGTCTTCTCTTCCCATTTCCTCGCCTTCGTTGCCTCTTCCCTGTGTCCTTCCCTCCCGTGCTGTCTCCCTGTGCATACACTGCCCTTCTATTCTCCCATAATTGATCACTCCAAGCAGTGTATCTATCTGATATAAATGTTCAACCCATATGCCTGTCTATTATTTGGCTGGAAGCCACAGGCGTGAGTTCAGTTCCAGACCTGAAGGGTAGTTAGTGGCCATAGTATCAGGGGTCTCACCAGGCTCTATCAGACCAGCAAACTTGATTTCGAGTTTTGTTCTACTTTGTTCTCCCACTCTACTCAGGATCTCTTACACAGATCTCCCTCCGAGTGGTTGACAGTAGTAGCCGGGTACCATCTAGTTCTTTGGGTCTCATGGTCATATAGGCTAAGGATTGTATGGCCTACCAGTCCCTTGGACTAATTGTTTCCATGCATCTCTGGTTTTCTTCATTCTTCTTTGCTCTGGATGAAGAGAGACCCATTGTTGCATCTAGATTACCACTTGCAAGCTTTTAAGATCCCAGTCACTACTCACCAAGTAGGATGTAGAACAATGTTTTGAGTAGTATGTTATGGCAATTGAGCTTGATGTCCCCTGTGACCATTGTCCTGAGCTCACAGGCCCAACTCCTAGCTCCTTCCAGGTAGCTGGCTGTGGCCAAGAAGTCACTACAAACTTTTCCCTTGTCAGCTCTAAAATATACCTGGACATTCTTATGGTACATACAAATATGCTTGTAGAAACATTGTCTACCAACCCTATACATGGTCTTGGGCACACTACACTCTGACATACATATATCCTTGATCTTTTAGCCTGTCCACCCATCTCTCCATCTGTAGATAAATGCTTGCCATCACTGACAACACAGTATTGTATATGCAAAAGGGTTCATCTTTGTTGTCTGTACATCCCATGTATCTCTCTGTCTTCTTCCTCAATGCCACTGGGTTGATCACTCACTTTTAGTAAATTGCTCTTCCCTTCAGCCAAATCAATACTTGTCTTACCTGTCTAGCAGTGGTCCCTCTCCTCTCCTCCCACCCCTGGTAACCAACCAAGAAAGTTTCTTTCCATGTATAATAAGCCTTTCCTTGACTTTTTACAATAATGAACTAATACTATATTTGTCTTCCTGTGATTGACTTATTTCACTTAGCATAATGTCTTCTAAGTTCGTCCACGTTATGTGATGTTTTGTAGAGTCTACATTATTCTTTAGTGTTGTATAGTATTCCATTGTGTGTATGTACCAGTTTGCTTATCCATTCTTCTGTTTATGGGCACCTAAGTTGTTTCTATCTTTTTGCTATTGTAAAAAGTGCTGCGATGGACATGGGTGTATGTATATCTGTTCTTGTCCTGGATCTCACTTCTTTAGGGTATATACCTACTGATGGGTTTGGTGGATCAAATGGGATTTCTTATTCCAACTTTTTAAAGAATTGCATACATATTTATTACGGTTATGTCCCCTTGTTCAATTGATTCTTTAATCAAATTATAATGTCCTTCTTTGCCTCTTATGATGGTTTTTGTCTTAAAGTCAGTTTTATCAGAAATTAATGTTGCCACTCCTCCTCTTTTTTGATTGCCATTTGCTTGATACATCTGTTTCCAACCTTTGATTTTTAGCCTATCTTTGTCTTTGTCTCTAAGGAGTGTCTCTTGTAGACAGCATATCAATGGATTGTTTTCTTATCCAGTCTGCAACTGTCTGTCTCTTGAGTGATGAATTTAATCCATTGACATTCAGTGTAATTATCGACAACTACAACAACAACAACATGAATTTCTTGCTGTCATTTTTTTATGTTTTCTCATGGTATTGCTGATTCTTTGTTCCATATAATTTCCTGTGCTGAGCTCATTTTGTTTATGAATCATGTTATCATTACCTTCATTGCTATTGTTTTAGTTTTTGCTAAATTTTGTGCTTGTCCTCTTTTTCATTTCAATGTGAGGTTTAGGGGAGGCGGGGCAAGATGGCGGACTAGGCAGAAGGATTGCACAGACCCTCTTCAACAAAGAAAAGGGAAACCAATTAACACAGA
>NW_006921726.1:4429588-4450188 GCF_000298275.1 Orycteropus afer afer
ATGAAGGGATGGACACTGGGAGGAGGTAACTATGGGGAGGAAGTGGGAGGGGAGCTGCTTGCTGCATTGTAAATTTTGGTCAATGATATGAGACAAAGTATATGTGAACTGCTGTATGAAAAGTGAATTTACTCTGTAAATCTTCACCCAAATCCTAAAAATAAATAAATAAATAAATAATAAAGAAATCAATGTGAGGTTTAACATTTTTTTTTTGAGGTTGCCTTGTGATTTACAATTTTATTCCCAAGTTGAGAACAGTCCATTCTGTATTGCAATTGTCTTGATTTCCTCACTATTTAGAAGTTCTGTAACTACACTACTTTTTCCCTCTTTCCAATTTGTAGTTTTCTTCATTTGCCAATTGATGTCTCTGGTTCATTGCTTACAATCTTGTAAGCTTGTTTTACTTTGAATACTTCCATAACTGAGTTGATTCTGGGTTATGTCATCATGTGTGTTAATGGTTGGTTGTTGTTTGCTGTTGTTGGTTCTCTGCCCAAAGGACTACCATTAGCATCTCTTTGTAACATTGTTCTGGTTTTAACAAATTTCCTTAATTTCAGCTTATCTGGAAATGTCTTAATTTCACCATCATATTTGAGGAATAATTTTGCTGGGTATATAATTCTTGGAAGCTCTGGGGCGTAGTGCCTGAAGTATTTGACTGCTAACCAGAAGCCTGGTGGTTCAAACCTACCAGCCACTCCTTGGAAGGAAGATTGAGCAATCCATTTCTGTAGTGATACCACCTTGGAAACCCAAGGAGGGGTTGCTATGAGTCAAAACTCACTCAATGGCAGTGAATTTGTTTTGTGTGTGTGTGTGTGTGTGTGTGTGTGTGTTTGGTTTATATAATTCTTAGTTGGAAATTTTTTCCTTTAAGTTTTATATATACCATCTGATTGTCTTCTTGTCTGCGTGGTTTCTGTTGAGAAATCAGAGCTTAGTTGCTTAGTCTTATTGGTTGCCCTTTGTAAGTAACTTTTTGTTTTTCCCATGGCTGCTTTCAGGATTCTTTCTTTATCTTTGGTTTAGGTGAGTTTGATGATAATATGTCTTGGTGATTTTCTTTTGGGGTTGATCATTTTGGGGTTCATTGGATTTCTTAAATGGATTTATTCTTATCTTTCATCATATCAGGGAAATTCTCTTCCAACAAGTTTTTGACAATTCTCTCTGTAGTTTTACTTGTCTCTTCCTGTTCTGGAATTCCAATTACACATAGGTTATTCTTCTTGGTGGTATCTGTTCTGGTTACCTAGTGCTGCTCTGAAAAGAATATACCAGAAATGGAATGGCTTGAACAAACAGTTTATTCTCTAACAGTTCAGGAGGCTAGAAGTCTGAGTTCAAAGTACCACACTATAGGGGTTGTGTGAAAGTCTCTCCACCTTGGGCTTCAGCTCTGCCTCTTGCTCCTGGCCCACTGAAGCTAGAGGCATCTCTTCACTCAGGCAGATACTGGCTGCTGAGGCTAACAAGCCCAAGGTTGACAAGTAAAATGACACAGTTCTGATGTTACCAAACCACACAGCAGGTCATTAATTCAAGTTCATTGAAAGTCCCAAGGTCAGCAGAGCATGGCAGGCTACAAAACAATGACACAGCTACATACAGGGTTCAAGCATGCCATGAGCTAGAGACTGTTCCCAAAGCCATTTCTTATATACAGGAAGCAGTCCACATACCCAAGGCAGCTACTCAAATGCTCACAATAGATTCCACCATGGAGCTGATTACCAGTCTCATCATGGGGAATACTACATCCAGCTGCCCAGCCACTCAAACAGGCTTAGCCAAGTTAACACACAAACTTAACCACCATAGTACCCCACTTGATCTTAGGCTTTCTTCATTTTGTTTCCATCTTTTTTTTACCAATTGATCCCTTTCCAAAGAAGTATTGAGGTATTTGTTTTCAATCTCACTAATTCTTTCTTCCATTGATTCTATTCTACTCCTTTGCCCATCCAATGTGTTATCTATTTCTGAAATCTTAGTATTAATCTTCTGGATTTCTGTTTGTTGCTTTTGTATAAACTCTATTTTTTCATTAATTTTGTTAATTTCTTCTTGCATTTCTTTCCCTAAATTTTTCTATAGTTTTATCTATTTTCCTTAATTTTGTCAGTGTTTTCCTTGATTTGTCTCTCAATCCATTGAAGGTACCTAAATATAGTTCTTTTGAATTCCTTATCAGGGAGTTCCAATGCTGCTTCTTACTCCAGGATGTGTTTTGGGTCTGTGTCCTGGTCTCTTGTTTCTATTGCTTTATCTTGCTTCTTTGTTTGGACTGTGATGGTCTGTTGTCTCCAAGACATTGTGATGTTGTTGCATTTATATTCAATTGGTGATATTGTATGTTGGAGTGATTCATCCAAGATTTTCACTTTCTTTGTTTTGTTTGGATGTATCTGAGTAAGTGGGGTACTGCACTTATCTATTCACTAGTTGGCAGCACTTATGCACTCACTACATGGCTCCTGATGGGTATGATAGAGAAGGAAAGTGAGTGCACGGATTTCTGTTACCTGTTTGTGAAGAGGAGTTAAGGGTGAGTCAGGCTCATATTGATTGTCATGTATCATTAGCCAGTTGCTGCAGAAGCAAGTGGTGGCCCTCAGTAGGTGGGGTTGCAGAGGATGCAGATATGGCTGGGTCATATGGGTACAGATACTGTCTCCCACTCAATCAGAAACAACAATAAAAAATGACCACTAAAAAAGTAAAAGCAGAGGACAAATAACACACACTGCATAAATACACAGGAACAATCACCAAAAAGAGAAAGAAACAAAAAGTAAAAAAAAAAAAAATGGAAAGGCAATAAATGAGACAAAATATTTAAAGAAATCTTTAAAAAGACAAGAGAAATATAAATAGAAAAAGAGAAAAAAAACATAATATCTGGGGAGGGAAGAATAAGATAAAGGAGTTAGACTAAGAATAATGAAGAAAAAAATGGGAAAAATGCAAAAAGAAAGAAACAAAGGATGAGAAGAACCACAAGAAAGAAAAAAATGGGAACTGGGAAAAGAGAAGAGAATAAAAGCCAAAAACTAAAACCTGGAAAGGGAAAAAGAAGGAAAGAAAATAAAAAGGAATAATAATAATAAAGAATAATTAAACAAAAAAATTCTGGGGGCTGGGGATAAGGCGGGGCACCCAGGCTCCATCAGAGCACACAGACTGGGATGGAATTCCTGGTGGCCCAGAAGGTGGGGGGAGATGAGGGATGACCATGCCTCTGTTCACCCAGAGGGTATGGGAGTAATGAGGGGAATATAGCACATTTCCAGTCATCAGCCTCCAGTATGTACTCACTCTCCTTAACAAGTGGAGCCTATTCTTAGATCCCTGGAATCTGAAAGAGAACACTGTCACTTTAAATATCCAAAATGGCCACACCACTTTTAAACATTCAAAATGGCTGTGCCTTCCTGACAGCTGAAATTCCACAGCTCAGTTTGTCTCCTTCTTTGCTGTTTCCCTTTTTAGTCATCAGCCACCAATGCACTTTTCCATGCAGCCCTTGATGAACAGGGCTGATTTTTAGGTTAATTCTTAGGTACCAACACCACTTGGAAATATCCAAACTGTCTATGCCATCAGGATTGCTGACCGTCCGCACCTCCATTTGTCTCCTTATTCACTATTTTCATGCCGGTTCTTCTACTAGTTGGAGTTTAATCTACTTCAATATCCTTTCTTTCAAAGCTCAGGGCTCCAGGATTATCTCCTGTATCTGTGTCAATTGGTTTCTCTTTTCTTTGTTGAAGAGGGTGTTCTGGTTACCTAGTACCACTCTGACAAGAATATACCACAAATGGGATAGCTTAACAAACAGAAGATTAATCTCTTACAGTTTGGAGAATTTAAGTCCAAGTTCAAAGTGCCAGGCTCTAGAGGTTAGGTAAAAGCACCTCAACCTTGTGCTTCAGCTCTGCCTCCTGCTCCCGGCCCACTGGAGCTAGAGGCTTTTCTTCACACAGACAGCTGCTGGCTGCTGAAGCTGACAAGCCCAAGGTTGACAAGTAAAAAGGCACATTGCCAATGTTACCAAACCACATGACAGGCCATTAAATCAAGTCTATTGAAATTCTTAAAGTTGGCAGACATGCTGAATAATGACACGGTTACATGCAGGGTTCGTTCTGTTCGAACAATAGCCTCCTGGTCTATGCACACATTCTTCATCAGTACAATTAAGTGTTCTGGAATTCCCATTCTTCTCACTGTTATCCACCATTTATTATGATCCGCACAATCAAATGCTTTTGCATAGTCAATAAAATGCAAGTAAACACCTTTTTGGTATTCTTTGCTTTGAACCAAGATCCATCTGACATCAGCAATGATATCCCTCATTCCATGTCCTCTTCTGAATCCAGTTTGTATTTTTAACAACAACCACATGCAGGGTTCAAGCATGCCATAAGCTAGAGAGTATCCCCAAGGCTTCTCCTTATATACAGGAAACATACCACATCACTAAGGCAGCTACTCAGCTGCTCACGGTAGATTCCACCATAGAGCTGATTACCAGTCTCATCATGGGGAATACTACATCCAGCCCAGCCACTCAAACAGGCCCAGTCAATTTGATACACAAAGTTAACTACCACAGAAGGTCTGTGTAGCTTAACTGCCTATTCCTCCATCTTACCAGAAGTCCTGAGCCAATTGATTTCAATATATGCTTTCTCTTCTACTTGTTGTCCAAGGTCATATTTTGTTTCAGTATGTGGAGACACCTAAGTCTGAAGCTTGAAGCTAGTCATTCCACATGTGATGAGAAAGCTCCAGATGAATAGGAGATAGGCAGGGAGAACCTAGTAGTAGACATTCAACCTGTTGTTATTGCTGTTGAGTCAGCTCCAACACACGGGGACACCATGTACAGCAGAATGAAACATTTTCTAGTCATATACCATCTTCATGATCATTGGTTTGCTTGAGTCCACTGTTGCAGCCACTGTCCATTTTGAGTGCTTTCCAACTTAGGTGTCTTCTCTTTTAGTACTATTTAGCAGATGATACTCTGTTGTGACCTATGGGATTTTCATTGGCTAATTTTTGGAAGTTGATCACCAGGCCTTTCTTCCTAGTCTTTGTTAGTCTGGAAGCTCTGGTAAAATCTATGCATTATGGGTGACCCTGCTGGCATTTGAAATACTGGTCGCATAGCTTCTAGCATCACAACCACAAGCCACCACAGCATAACCAAATGATAGATGAATGATGATCGACTACATAGAGATTCCCTTCTAAGCTTTGAGGGGGAACTCAAATAATTGTTCTCTGACAGAAAAAAAAAAAAAAATGGAATAAGACACCAAGAGGTGATTGGCTCTAAGAAACAGATGTCCTAGGGCTTTCAGGTGTATGCTGCTAGCAAAAGCGTTCAGTCAGATTTGATTAAGTGAACTAATTAGCAAACTTATTTTCATTACTGACACAGTAATTTAGTTCTAGCCTGCAGAGGAGTAAAATATGTTTCAAGCTTGAAGAGGGATGTGGATATTCCAGTTTACCACAGATGAAGATTCATAGTTAATTGGGATACTTTATGGTTCTCTATTTTTTGAAGGAGTTAATAGACCTGTGAATTGCGCATTCTACATAAAAATGATTGTGCATTCTACATGGCAATGATTATTTTATGAGAAAATAAAGCTAAAGAGAAAATATTAGTTAAGTAACAACCTACCAAATACCCTGTGCAATATAAAGCATTTTCAGATGATTTCTAGTGTTCTTATTAGTTAAGTAAGCCACTGTTAAAATATTTACATTTTCTCTGATTCAAGAGTCATTTTTTGTATACCCTGAGAGAGAATTTTGCTTTAAATAAAATAAATATCAGAATATTACTAAAGAAATGAGATCAGGATTTGACCACTTTAGTGTCCTGTGATTGTCCAGTTACCAACAGTCATGAAGATGGTGCAAGACCAGGCAGTATTTCATTCTGTTATAGATATGGTGGCCATGAGTTGGAGCTGACTTGATGACAACTGATAACAAGTGTCTTGGAATTGCCTCTTCTATCTTTTGGAGAGCTTCTTTATTTGAGATATTGGAAGAAACACTGCTTTCAATTGCCTCCTGTGAAAGATGGAGTCTTATTGATGGAGAACCTTGAGAATTTGAGAGTGGGAGTACAGCAGCATTAATTAAACTGATCTTCATAATAGTAAAGGATTTGAATCTTTGTTGGTGATTTGTTTTATTTATATTTTAATTGGTTGTATGCCTCTGAAGTCTCTTTTAATCTATAAATTCTCTCCCCCTGCCCTTGTACTTTTGAGTTGAAGACAATGAGTCTTTTGTCCTACAGAACTTTACACAATCTGTGTTTTGCAGGTTGCATCCTGGCCAACACACCTCATGCGCAGCCACCACCCATTGGTCAGTAGAGGCTTCCATGTGGCTATGATGCTGATCATGTTTCAGCAGAGCTTCCAGATTAAGATGTACCTGGAAGAAAAGCCTGGTAATCTGCTTCTGAAAAATCAATCATTAAAAACCCTTTGGAGCACAGTTCTACTCTGACATGCATGGGGTTGTCATGAGTCCGAATTGATTTGACAGCAACTGGCTGTCAAGTTTTCATCAATAATTATTCCTAAAAAGGTTTTCCTTTTTTTTCTTCCAATTTCTTTAGTCCTTAGGTTATCTTGTTGACAAGATTCCAAAATTAAATTACTGTGTTTTAAAATTGATTAGAATAGTTTCTCAATGAGCAGTTATGCCACTAAGTGTACATGTAGTGAGGGTCATTTCATTTTGCTTTTCATATTTAGGGATTGCTTCTTCAATTTAATTTTGCTTTGTAATTATGTAAAATATTTATACAGTTCTAAAGAAACACCTACAAAATGAGATACGTTAAAAGTAAGCCTTAGATTTTCTATCTTATTCTGTCCCTTCTCATAGGTAAGAATTTTCTTAAAATATTATGGGCTGTCCTTACATTACCATTATTCATTTTTATTTAAATAAGAAAATACCTTTTTTTTCATTTACATCAACCAAAGAATACTACACATTTTTTGTTACCTTTTTATTTTTTAATTAAAGTCATTCCCTTGAGATTCCATCATAGTAGTATAAAAAGATAGTGTCTGAGGTCAAATCTAGAGGAATACAATATGGAGGAGACATCTTCGTGGTAAAAGAAGGAGAGAGAAAAAGAGTGAAAATGGAGGAGAATAAAATCGATGATGCAATCCATGCTTTCAGGAAAATACTGGATTTGGGAAACATTCAGGAATTTTGTTTTCCTTTTCTTGCTTCTCCTTTCCTTTTTCCTTATACTTACCTCTTCCCTTTCTTGTTCTTTTTCTCTCTTTGTAATGAAGGAGATGAGGCTGGGTTCTGGGTCTGGGCTGGAGGTCAGAGTAAAACAAAACATGCTGGCTCAGGAGCTTGGAACCAAGACCAAGAGTATATAAGTTTCTAGGATTTAGAAAAACTGGGAGCACTGTAGTCTTTTGTGGTCAAGACAATTACATCATCTCCCTGATGTATGGATTATATCAATACTTCTCTATGTGCTCCATCTCCCCATAAAAAAAACAGCAAGTCTTTCTTGATTTCCTAATGTCTGTTTAAAGAAGAAGGCTGAAACTTTGACACTAGTGTATAAATAGTTAACTGACTACCATTAACAACAAATGAATCACAGTATCAAAGCAGTGACAGAACCCTTAAGGCATAACTGAGGCTCAGTTAACATCAGCCTAAACATGCTAGACATTATTCCAAGACATAATTCTTCTCTGTAATAAAGCCAAGGATGTGGGCACAGTAGCAATGTCTTGGTGATCACATTGGGTTCCCACATGACAGATAAGTGTAAGGCAATGACTTGGTCAAGTACAAATCTGGCAGTTTAAGTGGTGTTTTTTCTTTAGATGGCTCAACTAGCTCATGTTGTTAGCTGGCAACCCTATTTGTCTCTCCTCTTATTTAATAAAAACAGAGACTCCAAAGGCAGTATGTGGGGGGGAACATCTCACCCTCATACATTTTGGGCAGAAACAGGGATTCTTTTTTTGTACCTGGTAAAAAATAATGAACAATGTTAGGGGAAGACAGGGTGAGGAAGAATGTAGATTGAGCTGTTGTTAGTTGCCATCTAGTCAGCTCCAATTCATGGAGCTATCTTCACATTTGTGGGTATGTTCAAGTTTACTGTTACGGCCACTGTGTGTTTTGAGTGTCTCCCAATCAAGATGGCTCATCTTCTTACCCTCCATTGGACAATATTCTATTGTAATCCATAGGATTTTCATTGGTTACTTTTCAGAAGTACATCACCAGGCCTTTCTTCCTAGTCTTAATCTAGAAGTTCTACTAAAATGTGTCCACTATGAGTGACCTTGCTGGAATTTGAAAAACTGGTGACATACTTTCCAGCATCACAGCAACAGACAAGCCACCACAGTATTAAAAAGTGACAGATGGCTGGTGGTAGTGTTACTATGAAGTTCTAAAGTCTACTTGTTTCTAGCTTAAAGTTTAACCACTTGAGGAATGTCAAGTGCTAAGCAATTCAGTTTAGGATTAGATGTTGGGTGGAACTTTGATTGGTAGCTGACAGGTACCAGAACTTGGAGGGGTGGGTTGTGATAGAGAACAGAGCTGGAAGTAGGACAATCACCTAGACATGAAGGACAAAGATTTCTGGTTGCACTCCTAAAGTTCTATCAGCATTGAACAAAACCCCAGAAATGAGGTCCAGGCATCAACAAGGAATAATCCTTAGGGATTGGGAAGCCCCTTGACTGAAAATAAGGTCAGGATAGGAGGGGTTATCACTACTGTAAGCTCCAGAATTAAATTTTGAGCCTGGTGGTTTTTGCTTGTGTCCCTGTTGACAGCAAGTGGGTGACTGGTTTTTCTGACAGTGGAAATTTGGCCTCATCTTCAATGATTAAACGTATTGTGTAATAGGCAGCCTTTCCCTTATTGCTAAGTGGTTTCAAGTCCTAAAATATTAAAGAAATATTGTTGGTTTTCCTAGCCACTGATGGATCTTAAATTTTCAACCTACTTCATGAAAATGCCAAGTGTTAAATATTAACTCAGTTGGGTTATTCTTAGCTTTCTTTTCTGCTTAGTAAAGTATTCTGCCTACCTTCTTGCTGCTCAAACATGGCCCTTTACAAGAACCTTTTGTTCTGAGAGTAAGGCCTAGTCAGTACAGATTAAACAACTTGGATGCAAGAGCATGACATTTGGGCAACTTAACTCAAGTAAAAATATTGAAGCTTCAGAGTCATCTTGAGATTTTTAGGTTTATATGCATCTTTACCCAAGAATTTGCTTTTGTCCCTGTTGACTACTCTATATAAATGACGTTGTGGGCTCATTTGTTTTTCTCATTGCATTAAGAGCTTTACAAAAGAAAGGGTGAATCCCTCACAGTAAACTGTGATCCTTGTATTTTAACAAAAAGAGAACAATATGCTAATGAAAATAGCCTTGGCACTTATGTTATTTTCACAAAGCAGATGTTCCCAGAAAATGAATTGGTCAAGATTTTTGATTCTTCTATGTACAGCAGTGCTTGCATTCACAGCCTTTGCAGCCCATCAGCCTGAAGCTTGCCATCTGACTGGCTGATCTTAGATTCATAAACCTCTGCCTTCAATCTAATGCATGACTCATGTACTTGGAACTTGCCAGCCTCTACAACTATGTTAGCCATTTCCTTAAGATACATCTCTCAATAGAGAGGTAGATAGATAGATAGATAGATAGAGATCAATAGATACTCTTCACTGGTTTTTCTTCTCTAGAGAACTCAGTCTAGAGACAGTTACCATGTATCAAACGCTAATTTTATACCAGGGCTGGGATTATGTTCTTTGTCTTAATTTATACATTATTCCTATGATGAATATGTTGAAATGGTAGATAAGAAATAGAAGTTTAGAGAAGAGCTCAAAGGAAATGTTAAACTTGCCTATATATGTGGAAGTCATCCAAAGAGATGATAGTTGAATTTGTGAAAGTAAATACAATTGTTAAGGGGGAGTATATAGTGAGAGAATAAGGCAGATTATTAAGCTTGACTAAACCCTTCTTGTATAGGGATAAGAAAGCAAAAACTAGAAACTATCACTGGAATTCGAAGTTGCTGGGAAGGAAGAAGTATCTTTTCTTAAAAAGAGGAATTTTTATATGTGGACAAAAGCAAAACTCCTGTGCAAAGTTGTGACCTAGACATATTATATCTAGGTGAATAAAATAGCAGTGAGATGAATGTAAATGGGAATCAAAATGGGAACAGAATGATTTCTAAAATTTATGTCAGGTTGTTTGGGTGATTAAGAAACATTTAATGGTCCAGCGACATGATAAAGAGAAGTTATCTATCTTATAGGTGTAGGCACAGTCCGGATATTACCAAACCACATGTCAGGCCATTAATTCAAGTCCATTGTAAGACCCAAGGTTGGCAGAGCATAACAGGCTACTGAGCAACGACACAGCTACACGCAGGGTCCAAGCGTGCCATAGGTTAGAGACCATTCTCAAAGCTTCTCCTTATATACAGGAAGCAGACCATATCCCAAAGGCAGCTACTCAGCTGCTTGTGGTAGACCCCACCATGGAGTTAATTGCCAGTCTCATCATGGGGAATAACTATCACCAGCTGCCCAGTCACTCAACCAGGCCCAGCCAAGTTGACACACAAACATAACTACCACAGGAGGAAAGGGTAAAAAAGGCTCAGAGAAAAGGCCATGATAGAATGATTCTACTATGTAAGGCCAGAGAAACAAACAAACAAAAATACTCACTGCTGTCAAATCAATTCAACTCATAATGACCCCTCCTTGGGCTTCTGAGGTGGTATCTCTTACGGAAGTAGATTGCCCAGTCTTCCTTCTGAGGAATGGCTGGTGGGTTTGAACTGCTAGCCTTCTGGTTAGCAGTCAAATATCTTAGACACTATGCCACCAGAGCTCCCAGACCAGAGAATACACTGGCTAAACTAACTGTGCAACTTAGAAGGACATACCATTAACATAGATGATAGAGAATGGGCTGTGGCCACCAGGATTATTCAGGAGCTCAGCAGTGGCTGTCCTCTGTAGTCTGGAGCTAAGATAGGAGATGCTATTATAGATCTTGGCTACCTAGTAGCAATGGGGTTCTAGGAAGAGTAGAGACCAGGTACCAGCTGTTAAGCCTCTGAAGCATTTGGACATTGTCTTAGTTATCTAGTGCTGCTATAACAGAAATATCATAAATGCATGACTTTAATCAACAAAACTTTTTTTCCTCACAGTTTAGGAGACTAGAAGTCTGAATTCAGAGTGCTGGCTCTAGGAGAAGGCTTTCTCTCCCTGTTGGCCCTGGAGGAAGGTCCTTGTCTCTTCTGGGATTCTTCTAGACAATCTTCATGTGACTTAGCATCTCCCTTTCCCCACCTCTGCTCTGCTCACGTGTTTAATCTTTTATACCTCAAAAGAGATTGACTCAAGATCCACCATAATCTAATCCTGCCTCATTAACATAACAAAGACAATCCATTCCCAAATGGGATTATAAACACAGGCATAGAGATTAGAATTTAAAACATATGTATTTTTGGGTACACAATTCAATCCATGACACACATTATTGGCAAAACAGGCACAAAGATCAGAAAGACTCAGAGCCTTACCCACAGATATCTATAGAAATAGTTTACAAATAATGATATTCTTCAGGGGAAGAGAGGTGGGAAAAATAAGATTATTGCTTAAGGAAGAAGGAAAGAAAGAAAAGAGGGAGCAAGGGTGAGAGGGAAGAAGGGAGGCAAGATAGAAAGGAAAAAAGAGAGAGAGAAAGAAAGTCATACAAAGGTGTCAAAAAACATCAAAAATGAAGAAGTGAAAGGCTGATATCAGCCACACCAGAGGAATGACATGTTCTCTTCCCCAGTTTCCAAAACTTAGTCAATTCTCAATATTAGAACCCATAAACAGAGGAAAAGACCAGATCTCCACAATCAAATACCATGCAACATTATGGAAAATATATGTAGAAGTTATGGCCCCTGCCATTTCTTAAATGAGCTAGTAGTCATTTGCACACTGAGGAAAAGGTAATACCTACATCTCTTGAGTTGTTAGATACAGGAATCAATTAACACTGACACCAGGACATAAAATGCCATCTTTGATCTCTGTTTTAATAGGAGTGTAAGGGAGTCAAATAATAAGTGACCCAGACCATCTCACACTGTTTACTGAGTCCAGATACACCAAGCAGATATGTCTCCATTTCTTATATAACTAATTTAGCTGTTGGAAAACCCTCACATTATATCTTGTTCAGTGAAGACAGAGATATTATAAGAAAGGCCAAGTAAGAGCCCATGAAATTCACACAGCCCAATCCAAGATAGAAAATGTAAGAAATTTGCACATCCTGGAGAAATGGCAGATTTGTGCCACCCTTAAAGATTTAAAAGATGCAGGGGTAGTGACCATACAAAAACCAGATGGATCATAACAAGTAACAGTTTACCACAGCAAAGTTAACCAAGTCATAGAAGCAATTGCAATTACTATACTGAAAGTGGTATCTTTATTGAAGCCTCTGGTGAGTGACATGAAACTAATGATCTGGCAGATGCATTCTTTTCAATGGTCATCAGATAAAATGATCACAAGTAGTTTTCACTCATATAGAATGAATAGCAGTATACATTCGTGATCTTGCCCCAAGGATACATTAATTCTATTACTTTCTATCACAGTATTGTCTGAAATGATCTGGGCCATCTGGAAGTTCTGTAGACTACTGTAGTCCATCTTGAGAACATCATGTAAGCTGGACTTGATAAGCAAGAACTGCCAATAACTGGATGTTTTGGTGAGACACATGCACTACAGAAGGAAGGAGATAAATAAACCCTACAAAGAGTGGGAGGCCTGATGCACCAGTTGAATATTTAAGGGGTCTTGTTTTCTGGAGAAAAGTGGGACATCCCTTCCAAACTAAGGGATATACTACTGCACAGTGCACTTCCTACCACTAACAGAGAAGCACGGTGATTAGCTGGCCTCTTTAGGTTTCAGATGCAGCATTTTATATTTTTGGGAATGCTGTTTTGACCACTTTACTGATATTGTTGGTGGCTGATAGTTTTAAGAGGCCCTAAAGTAAGAAAGATCTCTGAAGCAGATCTACCGTGCAGTGTAAGTATCCCAGCCACATAGATGATATGACTCAGTAGACGCCATGGTACTAGGGGTATCAGTGGTAGGGAAAGATGTTTTGTGGAGTCTGTAGAAGAACCAATAGAAAACTCATAATATAAATCCATAAAGTCCTTGGGCAAAGCCGTGCCATCTGTAAAAGAAATTTTATACCATTTCACACACACACACACACACACACACACACACACACATACTTGATCTGCTGCTGAGCTCTGACAGAAACAGTTCTTCTGAATATGAAACATCAAATGACCTTGTAGCCAGAACTGAATATCATAAACTGGGTACTTTCAGACCTAGCAAGTCATAAGTTACTGCAAATTATATGTGGTATATTCAGGATCGAACTGGAGCAGGTCCAGAGAGCACAAATAAGCTACATGAGTAGGTAGCCTAGACACAAGACCCCCAGGGCACACTCCACTGTTATCCCAATAGCTCTCCTTGACCCCACATCTTTCAACTTATGGGTGGTCCCCTATGTCTATCTGGCAGAGGAGAAAAACTCTTAAGCTTGATGCATAAATGGGATCAGTGATTAAGTTTGTGTGAATTGAATATGAACTTCTGCAATATAGTATCACTTAGATGTGTACTTGAAAAACAGAAATGAGAAGAATCCCTTCCAATGGGAAGAGTTTTATGTGGGCAGCTATTTCCTGTAGAGAGGTAACTGTCTAGAGATTAAAGTATATGGACCCATGTCCAGTGGCAAATGGCTTAGCAGGTTGGTCAAAGGCCTGGTACAAGCAATGTTGGAAGAGAGGACAAGGAGATCAGGGGGAAGAGGTGTGTGGATGGACCTCTAGGAATAAGAACAAAGTGTAACAATCTTTGTTTTGCATTTTATGCCCATTGGAGAGCTTCCACTGAAGAAGAGGCAATAAACAACCACCTGGACAGGACAAATTAGTCAGTTGATAGCAGTTGGCCTCAGTCCTTGGCTAATCCAGTTTAGGCAATGAGTTCATGAATGAGGTTGCTATGGTGGCAAAAAATGGAAGCTATACTTATACCCAACAACATGGGATTCATCTCACCAAGAGTGAGACTTGCCAAGTTAGACTTCCAAAGCAGTCCAGATTTCAAACAAATATGTACCAACATTCTTCTAGAATCTCTCAATGAGTGAAATAATCTAAATGTAAGTATTTCAGACTGAGCACTGTTGAGGGTTCTGTTCAAGTAAGTAAACCATGTGTGTCTTTTTAGATAATTAATTTAGACTTTTTTTTTTTTTCATTAAAATGGATTTAAATTTCTCTGAGCCTAAAATGTAATGTTTGTTCTTGAGAGTTATATGCATGTTCTTACCTGATGGTGTAGTGCCTAAAGCATTTGACTGCTAACCAGAAGGCTGATGGTTCGAACCCACCAGCCACTCTTTGGAAGGAAGATTGGGCAATCTACTTCTGTTAGTGATACTGCCCCAGAAACCCAAGGAGGGGTGGCTATGACTCAGATCCAACTCAGCAGCAGTAGGTTACCCAAACTTTTACTGGGGGTGCAGAGACAGGCTTTTCTTGCTACAGCAGGATTTCTCAACTTCAGCCAGATAGTTCTTTATTGTGGGCAGCTGTCCTATGCATTGTAGGATGTTTACCAGGAAGCCTGGCCTCTACCTGTTAGATGCTAATAGAAATACTCTTCCTGTATGCAACAACCAAAAACATCTTTAGACATTGCCAACAATAAATTCTACCCTTCACCTTCAAAATAATGTAAAAGTTTGTAATGTTCCTGACAATAGTTTTTTAAATATAAAGATGGCTGCTACCAAGTACATTGTTCCATTTAAAAAACAATACATGCATGTATAAATATGAAAACCAAATAAATACTACTTAGTTACATAGTGCTGCCATAGCACAAATATAACAAGTGGGACTTTAATGAATAGAAATTCAATGTCTCATAGTTTTGGAAACCAGAATTTCAAATCAGGGCATCCACTCTCAGGGAGGGCTCTTCCTTCCTGGTAGCCCTGGGCATTCCTTGCCATTCTTGACTTGCAGAGGGATCTTCACATAGTGCCTGTCTACTCCTTGTATGTGTTTATGTCTATCCTTCTCTTTTTATAAGACATCACTCAGAAAGCATTAGGTTTAGGACTGATGATACTCTTGTGTGACCTCACTAATATAACAAGATAACACCCCTATTTCAAAGCAGGGCCATATTTACAGGTACAGGGGTTAGGACTTCAACATAACCTATTAGAGTACATAATTCAATCCAAAACACTACTCAAAGATAACTAAACACATTGGTATACTTCATTCCAATCATTTTTCTATAGAAGATATATTTCTGAAGAGACATAAAAATATCATAGGATTAAAAAGAACTCTGGTGGTGTAGTGGTCAAGGCCTTTGATTGCTAACCTAAAAGTCAGTGGTTCAAACCCACCAGCCTCTCTGCAGAAGAAAAATGAGGCAAGCTGCTTCCATAAAGATATATAGCCTTGGAAATCCAGTGGTGGCCACTATGAGTTGGAATCAACTCAATAGCAGTGGATTTGATTTGGTTTGAGAGTCTCTTTAAAGGCACCTTGATAGTGCAGTGGTTAAGTGCTTACCTGCTAAACAAAAGATTGGCACTTAGAGACACCAAGCTCAATTGGCATAACATAATACACAAATCATTGTTCCACCTTCTACTATGGTGAGTAGTGACTGAGATCTTAAAAGCTTGCAAGCTGCCATCTAGATGCAGTGATGGGTCTCTCCTCATCCAGAGCCAAGAAGAATGAAGAAAACCAAAAATTCATGGAAACAATCAGTCCTAGCGATTGGTACACCATCCGATCTGCAGCCTATATGACTACAAGACCAGATGAAATAGATGGTGCTCGGCTACTACTGTCAACCACTTGGAAGAGGATCTTTGTAGGAGATCCTGGATAGACAGGGAGAACAAGGTGGAACAAAACTCAAAATCATTTGGGAAAAAAAAAAAGCAGGGAACAGGTTTGCTGGCCCGATGGAGCCTGGTGGAACCACTGAGACTATGGCCCCTAGCTGCCCTTCAGGTCTGGAATTGAACGCACACCTGTAGCTTCCAGCCAAGCAGTAGACAGGCATACTAGTTGAGCATTTACCTGAGGTAGATACACTCCTTGGAGAGAACAAGCAAGAGAGAAAGAAGGGCTGCTCAGGCACAGGGAGACAGCTCAGGGGGTTGGAGTACATGGAGGGATGGTCACAGGGAAACGATACCTATCAGGAGGAAGTGGGAGAGATGTTGCATTGTGCTAAATTGTGGTCAATGTCATGAGAAAAAGTGTATGTGATCTGCTGTATGGCAAGTGTATTTCCTCTGTAAATTTTCACCCAAATCATAAATAAATAAATAAAAGATTGTCAATTAGAACCTACCAGATGGTCTGTGAGAAAAAGATGTGGCAGTCTGCTTCCATAAAGATTTACAGCATTAGACACCTTATGGGGCAATTCTACTCTGTCTTATAGAGTCACTATGAGTCAGAGTTTAACTCCACAGCAATGGGTTTGAGTTTTGATTAGTCCCTTTAAAGATGTCTTGTTAAAGTTTTAAAAAGCAAAGATAACACTTTGATGATGAAAGTATGTCTAGCCCAAGCTATGGTCTTTTCACTGACATATGCATGTGAAAGTTGGATACTGAGAAAGAAAGATGAATTGATGTGTTCAAACTGTGGTGTTGGCAAAGGATATTGAATATACTGTAGACTGCCAAAAGAATGAATAAATCAGTTTTAGAAGAAATGGAATCAGAATGTTCCTTAGAAGCAAGAACAATGAGACTTTGACTTGCTTATTTTGAATACATCGTCAGGAAAGACCAATTGCTAGAAAAAGACATCATATTTGATAGAGTTAGCAAAAATAAGGGGAATTCTCAATGTTGTGGATTGACACAATAGCCACAACAATGGACTGAAACATAGTAATAATCATGAAGAAAGTGCAGAACTGGGCAATATATCATTCTGCTATACATAAGAACAAGGAGCCCTAGACATGCAAATTTTTGAACATGTGGCTGCTAACCAAAAGATTGGTGGTTCACACCTAACCAGTGGCTTGTGGGACAAATCCTGGTGATCTGATTCCATAAAAATTACAGCCAAAAAAACCCAGTGGAGCAGTTCTACTCTGTCTATGGGGTCACCGTGGGTCAAAAACTCACTAGCATCTAACAAAAACATACATAAAGTCTCCATGAATTGGAGTCAGTTTTACAGCAAATAATAACAGTCCCTTTTATTATTTACATTTTGTAGTTGAGATATTGATGACTTTTTTATGCATAGTTACTTATAAAAAGTATCTTTAAAAAGTCTATTTCTGTGGGTTAATACCTTCATCTTTCACTTTTAGTTTTATTCTGGTTAGAAAAGAGGATCAGAGGTTGTACTACATGATGTTTTCTTTAGAATTTTAGTGTTGTTTTATTATTATTTATTTTTTAAAATTGTGATTTGGGTGAAACTTTACAGAGCAAATTCATTTCCATTCGTCAGTTCATACATATTTTGTTTCATGATATTGATTACAGTCTTCACAATGTAACAGCTCTCTTCCTACTTCTTCCCCATGGTTACCTTTTGCCTGTGTCCTTTGTCTTCCTGCTCTCTGAGCTATCCCTGTGCAAATATTGCTCTTCTGATTTCCCATGGTTGGTCATTCTAAGGAGTGCACCTATCTGGTTTAAATGTTCACCTTATATGCCTGTCTATTATTTGGCTGGAAGCCTCAGGAATGAGTTCAATTCCAGGTCTGAAGATTAATTAGGGGCTCTGATAGCATAGTGCCTAAGGCACTTGACTGCTAACCAGAAGGCTGGCAGTTCAAACCCACCAGCCACTCCTCGGAAGGAAGATGGGGCAATCTACTTCCATAGTGATACTGCCTCAGAAACCCAAGAAGGGGTTGCTGTGAGTTGGGTCTGACTCGACGGCACATGACAACAACAACATAGTCTCAGAAGAGAGAGTAAACCTGGTATTTTTTTATAATTCAGAGTTTTGTTTCACATTTTTTCACTCATATTCAGGATTTTCTGTTTTAATCCCTTTCTGAGTGGTTGAGAGTGGTAGCCAAGCACTATCTTGTTCTTCTGGTCTCAGGGTCATGTAGGCTGAGGTTCTCATGGTCTAGTAGTCCATTGGACAAGTTGTTTCCATATGTCTTTGGTTTTCTTCATTCTTCTTTGTTCTGAAGGAGGAGAGAGGAATAGTTGCATCTTACCTGGCTGCTTGCAAGCTTTTGAGATGCCAGTTGCTACTCATCAAAGTAGGATGTAGAACAATATATTTGTGTAGTATGTTATGACAATTGAGCTTGATGCCCCCCCTCAACCATGGTCCTGAGCCTATGGGCCCAGCCACTGATTTCCTCAGGGTGTTTGGCTGTGACCAAGAAGTTATCATCATTTTGCCCCATTAGCTCTCTTATATGTATGGACATTCTTATAGTGCATACACATACACAAATATATATGTAGAAATATTGTCTACCTAACATATATGGTCATAGATTTATTCCTTTTTACCCAGACATACCTGATCATTTAGCCTTTCTACCTATGTATCCACCTATAGCTTAATGTTTATTATTACTGATAAAGACATATTGTGTATGCAAAAGTGTTTATCTTTGTTTTCTGTACTTTTTGTTCACCTATCTGTGTCTTCCTTTTCCTTAGTGTTATTGTGTAGGTCACTTGCTTTTAGTATATTTGAGGTTTTTTGGCCTAAAATATTCAATTTGTAAAAATTATAAACGTTGAATATTAAGAATTAGTTTGCATTTGTAAGAGGCACCATTGGTATCTTAACTGAATGAACCTTGTTAGTTCTGTATACAGAAATACTTAATTTTTGTTTATTTGATCTCTCGTGGATTGAGAATTGTCTCCATCAATTACTATGTATCGTCACTTGCCTGTCAGTTTGTTGAATTGTGATGGCTTGTGTGTTACTGTGAGGCTGGAGGCTATGCCACCAGTATTTCAAATACCAGCAGGGTTATCCACCATGGTGGACAGGTTTCAGTGGAGCTTCCAGACTAAGGCATACTTGGAAGAATGAAGAGGCTATCCACTTCTCAAACAATTGGCCAGTGAAAACAGTGAAACACTCTCTGATATATTACTGGAAAACTGTATGAATAGCCTTGACACTTTATCCAATATAATGCCAGAAGATGAGCCCCTCAGGTTGGAAGGAACTCAAAATATGACTGGGGAAGAGCTACCTCCTCAGAATAGAGCCAACCTTAATGATGTGGATGGAGTAAAGCTTTTGGGACCCCCATTGGTTGATGTGGCATGACTTAAAATGAGAAAAAAACAGCTGCAGACATCCATTAATAATCAGAACATAGAATGTACAAAGAATGAATCTAGGAAAATTGGAAGCTGTCAAAAATGAAATGGAATGTATAAAGATCTATATCTATGCATTAGTGAGCTGAAATGGACTGGTTTTGGCCATTTTGAATCTATATGATTCCAATCATAGTATGCCAGGAATGACAAATTGAAGAGGAATGGTGTGGGATTCATCATCACAAAGAACATTTCAAGATCTAGTCTGAACTACAATACTGTCAGTGACAGGATAATATCAATACACCTATAAGGATGACCAGTTAATAATACTACTATTATTCAAATTTACTCACCAACCACCAAAGCCAAAGATGAGGAAATTGAAGATTTTTACCAACTTCTGCAAACTGAAATTGACCGAAAATGCAATCGAGATGTGTAGATTATCACTGGTGATTAGAATGCTAAAGGTGGAAACAAAGAAGAATCACTGGTAGTTAGAAAATATGGTCTTGGTGATAGAAGTAACACTGGAGATCACATGATAGAACTTTGCAAGACCAATGATTTATTCATTGCAAATACCTTTTTTTCAACAACATAAACTGCTATACACATGACCTTTGCCAGTTAAAGTACACAGGAATCAGATGGACTACACCTTTGCCAGTTAGAGTACACAGGAATCAGATGGACTACATCTGCGGAAAGAGTCAATGGAGAAGCTCTATATCTTCAGCCAAAACAAGGCCAGGAGCTGACCATGGAACAGACCACCAACTGCTCACATGCACATTCAAGTTGAAGTTGAAGACAATTAAAAAAAGTCAACAAGAACCAAAATATGACCTTGATTATATCCCTTCAGAATTTAGAGACCATATAAAGAAAAGATTTGATACATTGAATACCAATGACCAAAAACCAGAATTGTGGGATGACATCAAGAACATCATCCATGGGGAGGTGGGGCAAGATGGCGGACTAGGCAGAAGGATTGCACAGACCCTCTTCAACAAAGAAAAGGGAAACCAATTAATACAGACACA
>NW_006921726.1:4458399-4470672 GCF_000298275.1 Orycteropus afer afer
AACATCATCCATGAAGAAAGCAAGAGGTCATTAAAAAGACAGGAAAGGAAGACCAAAATGGATGTCAAAAAGACTCTGAAACTTCCCCTTGAGTGCAGAGTAGCTAAAGCAAATGAAAGAAATGGTAAGATAAAAGAGCTGAACAAAAGCTTTTAAAGAGCAGCTAGAGAAGGCAAAGTCAATTATTACAATGAAATGTGCAAACACTTGGAGTTAGAAAACCAAAAGGGAAGAATATGTTTGGCATTTCTCAAGCTGAAAGAAGTGAGGAAAATATTCGTGCCTCGAGTTGAAATATTGAAAGATTCTGTGGGTAAAATATTGAATGATGCAGGAAACATCAAAAGAAGGTGGAAGGAATACACAGAGTCATTGTACCAAAAAGACCTGGTCGATCTTAATCCATTTCAGAAAATATCATATGATCAAGAACCAATGGTATTGAAGGAAGAAGTCAAAGCTGCACTGAAGGAACTGGTGAAAAAGAAGGCTCCAGGAATTGATGTATCAACAAATGTATGCCTCGCTGGAAGCACTCATTCATCTATGTCAAGAAATTTTGAAGACAGCTACCTGGCTAACTGACAGGAAGAGATCCATATCTGTACCCATTCCAAAGAAAGATGATCCCACAGAATGTGGAAATTATAGAACAATATAATTCATATCACACGCAAGTAAATCTTGCTGAAGGTAATTCGAAAAAGGTTGCAACAGTGTATTGACAGGGAACTTCCAGCAGAGCAAGCTGGATTCAGAAGAGTACATGGAATGAGGAATATCGTTGTTGGTGCCAGATGGATTTTAGCTGAAAGCAAAGAATACCAGCATGATGTTTACTTGTGTTTTAGAGACTACACAAAAGCATTTGATTGTGTGGATCATAACAAATCATGGATAACATTGAGAAGAATGGGAATTCCAGAACACTTAATTATGCTCATCAGGAACCAATACATAGATAGGCTGTTGTTCAAACAGAACAAGGGGGGTACTGCATGGTTTAAAATCAGGAAGGGAGTGCATCAGGATTATACCCTTTCACCATACTTACTCAAACTGCATGCTGAGCAAATAATCTGAGAAACTGGACTATATGAACAAGAATGTAGCATTAGGATTGGAGGAAGACTTATTAACAACCTACGATATGCAGACGAAACAACTTTACTTGCTGAAAGTGAGGATGACTTGAAGTACTTACTGATGGAGATTAAAGACTTTGGTCTGCAGCATGGATTACATCTCAACATAAAGAAAATGAAAATCTTCATAACTGAGCCAGTAAACAGCATCACAATAAATGGAGAAAAGACTGAAATTGTCAAAGATTTCATATTACTTGGTTCCACAATCAACACTTAGGGAAGAAGCAGTCAAGACATCAGGTGATGTATTGCCCTGGGCAAATCTGCTACAAAAATCTCTTTAATGTGCTTAGGAGAAAGATGTCTCTTTGACGACTAAGGTGCACCTAACCTAACCCATGGTATATTCAATCACCTCATATGCATGTGAGAGCTGGACAATGAGTAAGGAAGACAAAAGAAGAGTTGATGCTTTTGAGTTGTGGTGTTGGGGAAGAATGCTGCAACTACCATGGTGCTTGAACAATTTCTCTTAGAAAGATCAGCACGAGGCCGGTCCCCATGAGGTGGAGGTTAAAGATGTCCCAAATGTCCAAACTACCACGCCACTCTATCATTTCAGACATTACCTCCTCCTCCTCCTCCCAGTAATTTCCCCAGTCTTAGGGTTCTGTATTTTGCTGTAACGCCTCACACAACTCCCGGACACCCAACGGTTCATCTCACGTAGTAGTGGTGGAGGCTAGCAGGCTGGCGAGTCCCGGGTCCGTGAGTAGGTCTGGCGGATCTTCCCAACTCTCAGGGTTTGATGAACCTCGGTCAGCAGATCAGATGATGGCTGCTGTCCCAAATCCAGGGGTGAGATGAGGATGATCCAAGACACAAAGCCGGAGCAAGAGGAGAGCGAATCTTCCCAGGAGATTCGTAGGTATACCCTCAGGGAAGCTAAGGGTGGTGATTTGAATTATACCCTCCAGCAAGGCAGGACTCAAGATACATTCCACCTGTGTTGCCCCAACAGAATTAACCTAAATCCCATCACAAAGTCGATTGCCAGTCATTTTAAGGAATGACTACTACCAGCTGCCCAGCCAAGTTGATACCTGACCTTAACTACCACCCCACCCCAAATAGACATGGATAATGGGATTTACAAAACATCACAGAATGGAGGACAATGGCTAGAAGGGCCACATCAAGAACTTCACTGCACATGGTCTGCCAAAAGAACTAACAAATCTGTCCTGGAAGAAGTGCAGCCAGAATGCTCCTTTGAAGCAAAAATGGCCAGACTTTGTTTGGCCTACATGTTGTCAGAAAAGACCATTCCCTGGAGAAGGATATAATGCTTGTTAAAGTGGAGTGTCAATGAAAAAGGGGAAGGCCTTCAACGAAAATTAACACAGCGACTGCAAGGATGGGCTCAGGTATAGCAAGTGTTGTGAGGCTGGACAGGACCAGTCAGTGTTTCGTTGTGTTATACATACAGTCACTATTAGTCGGAGCCACCTTGACAGCACCTAACAACGGTGACATTACTATGTTCCCATTTTTTACAAGGTTTACTCAATTTTTGTTGCTGTTTTATTCAGCTCACAATACTTGTACCATTATCAAAAGAAGTGAACTTTTACTCCCTTCGATGTTTTTGTCTTGATGTTGATGTTTGATGTTTATGCTTGCACCTCTCCTTTCTTTTGTATGAATTGCCCCAATGTATCTTTGTCTAATATTTTACTTTAAACATTTCTCAGTTCCTCTGTTTTAGGTGTTCTCTTATGGACAATAATTGCCTGGATTTGGGCAAAATAACTTGAGAGTCTCCTTTTTAAGAGAGGTGCTTAACATCAACTTTTATTAGCACAAAAGGCATATTTCATGTTCTGACATATAGTTTTTAAATATTGTTTTATGCTGTTTCATTTGTTACTCCTGTTTGTTCTGTGGGCCACGTTTTCTTTGCTTTTACTTTCTTTGATGTTTATCTTTTAATGTTTCAAAAGCCCTCTTTTGCTTTACATGAACTAATTCTGAGTTAAGAAAGAAACATTCTTTTGAGTACACAATTCTCTACTTTCCCCTCTCCTGCCATTTCTCAGTCTTTGTTAATATTAGCTGATGCTTTAAACTCAGATTTTGTTTTCATAAAATCAAGAATTTTGCATTGCTTTTAAAGGAACATGTATTTTGACTTTAGATTAAAGGTGGGCCATGTTTACATAATTTTAGTGATGAATCTTGTCATATTTATTGCAATGACTCCCCCATTTTGGCTTGTAATATTTTAGTATTCCACAGTTAACTGGAGACAATCTTCAGATAATTGTTTTTCAAGGATCATTTCTGAGCTTTTATTTAATAAAACCACCTTTTTATTGCCTCCATTATGAAATACAACTTGTATCTCAATAATGTTTGCTCAAAACTCAGTAGATGTTGCTCCACTATATTGTGGCAGTACTGCTGCAGATGAATGTCTGAGGGCAACCTGTTTTTTGTCTGACCATCCATAATCTTTTCTTTCTGCCCAAGTGCTTTTAAGATGTATTGATCCTTTTAATTGGAACATTACTGTAGAAATACGTGAACATATTCATACTGTTTTGCTGGGGATGGCATGAGGACTTTCAATATGTATATAGAGGTCATTCTCCTTCTAAATTAGCAGAATCAAGGATTGACTTGTATTTTTTCTTTGATAATTGCTCATGCTTCATTTATTCCAGCTTTTTTCCTTTTGTTCTTCTTTTATGGCCTTCCATATCTGTCATTTCCTTTCTCATCACTTCCTTTTGGCTCTTTCCCTTTGCATCCGCCTGTATGGATTTAATTTCTTTTGCAGCGTTAATTTAGTTTCCTTCTCCCTCCCTCCTTTTCATATGAAATAAGTGTAATTTCTAGCAGCTTTTCATCTAGTGAAACACTATTCTACAAACTGGCATCATTTCCTTCTCCCACTTCCTTGGCCATTGAATCTCATGAGGAAATATAATTTCCAGCTTGGCCCAGGACCTAGGCTCTTCCCATCTTTGTGTTCTGTCCTCCACCAGGATTTCCTTAGCCAGGCTTTCCTCTTAGGGCCACTGAACCAGTTATCCTTACCTCTTTATGCCCAGTGCTCAGGGAGAGTTGTCCTTCAAATGGATTGTAGAAAGATAGAAGATGCAGTGAAGAGTAAAAGAAGGGGATAGCTGCACTCTTGATGTCTCATAAAGAACTTCTGTATTCTATCCACATGGCTTCTCTGGGTAAGTGTTGGTGTGCACAGATTCTGGATATCTAATCACATATCTTCCCTTCTCCTAGGATCTCTTTCTTACCAGATGAAACTTCTCAGTTTATAGTTGCTTGCCTTGTAATTCAAAGTTTCCTCCTAGACTCCAGCATGAGGTTGCCTACCAATTACAGGAAAGAGTTTTTAAAAGCACCTGCTGTGCCTTGATAGGTACTTCCTGCAAATGTGTAAGTAACTCCATGGGGGCTGATACTCAGATGCCATTTTAGATGAGGAGTATGTGACAACTTTTGTAGGAAAAGGAAAAAAAAATCTCAAAATAGCTGTTGACAAAACATATATAAAGGATTTAGGATGTATCCCATATGAAATAAAGCTTAATAACCAAAGTACTGTAACAGCAAGGAAGTAGCTGGTTCCCAGGAACAAATGGAATCAGAGACTTCATCATTGCTAGAACTCTGCTTCCATTCCCTGTCTTGGTGTACCATTTTCCTCTTCTTCTTTTTCTTCTCCCCCTCTGCTCCCTCCTCCCTCTCCTCCTCCTCCTCTTCCTTCTTTTCCTCCTCTTCCTTCTTCTTCAGCTCTCTTTCTCCTTCTCTTCTTTCTCCCTCTCTCCCTTTTTCACAAATATGGACCAATCAGTTGCAGCCAGAGAATGGGATTATGTAAGAAAATATAACCTTCCAGAGGAAACATGTGTTTAAAGTAGAGGAATAAGAAGTTCTGAGAAGTGAAGTTTGTTTTTTTAGAATAAGTGTGGGAGGAGATGGACAAAAACCAACCAATCAACCAACCAAACAGGTATCCCCTACATTATCCCTTCTCTCTTTTTTTACTAAAAATTTTAATTCATGAAGTATGTGTACATGTTTTAAAAAGCTAAATAACACAAAACTAAAAACCAAACCCCCATCCGTCGATTCAATCCTGACTCATACAACCCTATAGGAAAGAGTAGAACAATCCTATTGGTTTGAAATCCTAGGGTTTCCAAGGCTGTAAATCTTTACAGAAGCAGACTACTTCATCTTTCTCCTGAAGAACAGCTGGTGGGTCCAAACTGTCAACCTTTTGTTTAGCAGTCAAGTGCTACAACCACTGCACCCCCAGAGCTCCTTTAAATAGCATCAAAAAAGAAACCCTAACCCACTTCCATTGAGTCGATTCCGATTCATAATGACCTCCAGAGGGATTCCAAGGCTATAAATCTTTACAGAAGCAGCCTGCCTCATCTCTCTTCTGCAGAGCAGCTGGTGGGTTTGAACCATAGACCTTTTGTTTAGGGGTCCAATGTCTTACCCACTGCACCACCAGAAATTCCTTTTTAAACAGCATCAAGGAGGTGATTATCAACAGTCTCTGCTCCAACTCTTTCTTTGAGCAGCTCCCTCTAAGACAATTGCTTTCAATTTTAGCTATTCTTGTCTAAAGCTCTATATCACTAAAAAATATATCTATATTGTTATTTTTCTTGATATAATTTTAGACATTATCTACTGAATTTTCATTAAAAAAAAAAATAACTACACATGTACATACTGTCCTCCTTTCCTTCCAATATGGTTAATTCATTATTTAGTGTTTATGTCATTATGATATTCATTAGATTATTATTAATTACATTAACAGTAATTAACACTACATTAATAGTAATTAATTCATAGTAATTACAGTACTATTCCTTACTGAGCTAAGTAATATACATGAATGAATTTTCCTTCTTATACAACATTTTGTTTTTCCTTCAGTTCATAATTGCATTTTTTCCATTTTTTTTTTAAAAAATCACTATTACTAATACTTCACAAACTCTCCAACAAAATTATTAAGCCACTGTGAATTCTATTTTTCCAAATGGGCAAAAACTGGTACTCAAAAAAAAAAGAAAATCACTGCCACAGAGTCAATTCTGACTCATAGCAATTTCCATTGGGTTTCTGAGGCAGTAATTCTTTACATAAGTAGACTGCCCATCTTTATTCCATGGAGCAGCTGGTGGGTTTAAGCCCCCAACCTTCTGAATAGTAGTCAAATGACATAGGTACTGCACCACCAGAGCTCCAAAGATTGATAGAAGAAAAAACCCACTGCCATCCAGTCAGGCCTGACTCATAGCGACCCCTCCTTGGGTTTCTGAGGCGATGTCACTATAGAAGTAGATTGACCAACCTTCCTTCTGGGGAGTGGCTAGTGCATTTGAACTGCCAGCTTTCTGGTTAGCAGTCAGATGCCTTAGGCACTATGCCACCAAGGCTCCCAATTGAATCAAGGGAGATATTAAAATCATCCAGTGCCAGTTGCTATCATGCTCATTCTAACTCACAACAACTTCATGTGTGTCAGAGTAGAATTGAGCACCATAGGGCTTTCAATAACTGATTTTTCAAAAGTAGACTGCCAGGTTTTTCTTCCAAGGTTCCTGTGGTCGGACTTGACTCTCCAATGTTTTGGTTAGCAGCCAAGTGTTTTATCAGTTTGTACCACCCAGGGACTCCTTGGAAATGATTGGATTAATATAGTCAAAAGGAGCTCTGGTACTGCAGTGCCTAAGGCACTTGACTGCTAACCAGAAGGCTGGAAGTTCAAACCCACCAGCCACTCCTCAGAAGAAAGTTTGGACAATCTACTTCCATAGTGATACTGTGCTGGAAACCCAAGGAGGGGTCATTGTGAGTCAGGTCCGACTCTACGGCATATAACATCAATATGGTCAAAAAGAAGTCTTCCCTGACTCCTCAGAACTAACTGGAAAATAATTTCTTTTTAAGAACTCCTATTTATTTTATGTGTCTCTCACATCATTGATGCCTCTCTGCCTTGTTTGTATGTGATTGGTCTAAACATCTTATCTTTTCTCCTAGGCATTTTGTTCCTTGAGGGCATTTTGTCAAAATTCATTGTTCTGAGGAGAGCAATACAGACAGAGTAAGAGAAGAGAACCATGATGAGAGGATATGCAATAAAGACAAATAAGGGAATGAATAAGTGGACTGTATAATTTGTTCTTTAATATTTTTTAATTTCTTCTGTTTCCTATTGGATGACTACAATGATTCTGATGGGAGTGGCAGAATTTAGTGAACTTAACTGTGTATTGTGTCCAAATACTTAGCAGAGTGTCATAAGGGAAAGTCAGGACCAGATTCATACAACTTATTTGTCTAAGGAATACATGATCTGAAGTCAGATAATCCATATGCATTCAGATTCCAAACTCTGGGAGAAAACAGTATATAACAAACAGAAACAGCAATCTCAAAAACCAAAACCCCAAACCAAACTCACTGCCATCAAGTCAATTCCGACTCATAATGACCCCCATTTGATGTCCAAGGCTATAAATTTTTATGGAAGCAGATTACCTCTTCTTTCTCCCTCAGAGCAGCTGGGGAGGTTTGAACCACCGAAATTTTGGTAACAGCCAAAGGCCTTAATCACTGCACCACCAGAGCTCCTTAATCTCAATAACAACAGCTACTATTTATTGAGTACATGACAAATCATTTAAGTGTTTTCATTATATTATCTCATTTAGATCTTAAAAAAATTCTGCAAGGGAATTATTACAGTCCTTATTTTACAGATCAGAAAAGAGGGTGTGGAGATATTAAATAACTTTTCCAATAAGTGGCAGTGCTGGGATCCAAAGCCAGGTCTGAATCTAAATCCTGTGCCCTTAGCCACCTCCCACACCCTAGGCTCAGTTCTAAGACACAGAGTATGTGACAGTCTCTTAACTGTGTATCTGTTTCTCTGATTGCTTAAGACTCTTTCCATTTTTATTATAGGAACTCCCAACTTTTCTTCCATACAACTCATTTTTTTTTTTAAATTAATGTTCTTAAATTCTAATAAGATTTCTCTTTTAAAAGATGTTTGGACTCCATGTGAAAAGAAAAATTAAAAGTTCTAACTGCATTATTTTTTAATCTCTGAGCCTGGCATCTTCTATGCTCACCTCTATTGTAAATTTTCTAAGATAATCTTTAGGATCTATGAAGGCATGAAAGCATTTCTTCTGACTGAGGTATGGTCTGATTAAGCTTGTTTTCCACTTGGAAATCCCTGAAGAGAAACACCTGAATTCTAGGTCAATTTAGGGACTACTAAGCTGCATGGGAGCTCTGGTAGCATAGTGGCTAAGACACTTGCCTGCTAACCAGACGGCTGGCGGTTCAAACCCACCAGCCACTCTTCGGAAGGAAGGTTGGGCAATCCTACTTCCATAGTGATACTGCCTCGGAAACCCAAGGAGGGGTCGCTATGAGTCGGGGCCGACTCGACGGCACATAACAACAACAACAACAACAAGCGGTAGCATAGTGCCTAAGGCACTTGACTGCTCACCAGAAGGCTGGCGGTTCAACCCACCAGCCACTCCTCGGAAGGAAGGTTGGACAAACCTACTTCCGTAGTGATACTGCCTCGGAAACCCAAAGAGGGGTCGCTATGAGTCGGGCCGACTCCACGGCAAACAAGAACAACAACAAGCGTAGTGCCATCTGAAGGAAGGCTGGGCAATCTGCCTTCGCAGTGATATGGCCTCAGAAACCCAAGGAGCGGTCGCTATGAGTCGGGGCCTTCTGGACGGCACACAACAACAACAAGCGCAGTGCCTAAGGCACTTGACTGCTAACCAGAAGGCTGGCGGTTCAAACCTACTAGCAGTTCGGGGTAAAAAAATCTCTTGGCTTCTGGTGACTCACTGTAGAATCTACCAGTAGAGGGCGCTTAACCATTAGCAATAGTCTCAGAAACCTCTTACAGGAGCAGGCATTTTTATGACCTTTTACTTTCCTGTTGCCAATTAGCAGCAGAATATGCACACTCATTTTCTTCTCATTTTGCAATTGACTTCCATTGTAGAAAAGAGACTGCCTCTCTGCTAGACTTGGAGGTAAGAGTGGAGATTTGAGAGGAGGTTGGAGACAGGGCAAAGGTGCTGGTGTAAGGGGTGGAGGGAATGAAGAGGTTTTCCCAGAACACAACTGGTTGGAATGAATTAAATGTAGGATGCTAATCCTGGCAGGTGTTTATCTGGTTCATCCTTAACAATTCAACCACTGGTATTTGTACTTTCTCAGCTATTTATATGTAAGGCAATTGTTGTTGTTGTTATGTGCCATTGAGTCGGCCCGACTCATAGCTACCCCTCCTTGGGTTGCCGAGGCAGTATCACCACGGAAGTAGATTGCCCTATCTTCCTTCCAAGGAGTGGCTGGTGGCTTTGAAATGCCAGCCTTCTGGTTAGCAGTCAAGTGCCTTAGGCACTAACTACCCTACCAGAGCTCCCAGGCAATTAGGTATGTGTAATTTTCTTCAACACATCTATATGAGCTTGTACCAGATGTCATGAAACCATATAACCCCAGACTGTGAGGAGGGACTTTTGGGATGATTTAGTACACACTGTTCATTATACAGGTGAGAAAACTGATACCCACTGAAAAGGCAAAGACCTTAGTTAGTCAGGGTCTTCCAATTAGCTAAGAGATAACAGATACCACAACTCAGATGATGACCACTCTCCCACACTCATCCCCCAAGACCTGCCCATTTAACACTTTTGATCAGGGAATCCTTTAATATTGGGGCTTGAGAGAAGGTTCTGAACCCAGATCATAAAGTAAGAGCCACTGGGACAGTGAGATTAATTTATGGAGATATTCAGAGGGTTTGGAAACACTTGAATCCATAGAACTGAATTCAATTCAAGACTGGAGTTTATATTGGTTCTTGATCTCATACATGCCTTTGTCCTCCATCTGAGCTAACATTTCCATTTTTCTTTGCTTCTGATCACTTCTAGCAGAGTGATTTTAAAAGGGAAATTCACAACTCTTACTGGGATTCACATGATCTGGCCCCAGTTACTCATTGACTTTCTCATTTATCACCCTTTTCTTTGCCTTTTATCCCCTGTACTAGCCTCTCACCCCCAGCCCCCTATTTATAATCCAAGCTCCTCCCTGCTATGAGGATTTACTAGTTGCTCCCCTTGCCTGAAATTCCCTTCTTTCTGATGTTCACATGGCTGGGTCTTTCTAGTCCAAATCTTGGCTCTTCCTCCATAAAGCCATCCATGACCTGATTAATCTATCATCTCATCATCTTGTGGTAATTCTCAGTGTCACTCTTACAACCCACTGGTAATTTTCTCTATTTTTAGTTTATTGTCTGCACTACCCACCCCCTGTCTAGAATGCTTGTTCCATGAAGGGAGGGACCTTGTCTCCATGTTCACTATTTTATTCTCAGCTCTTTGAAGAGGATCTGACTCATAGCAGTTACTCAGGAAAAACTTCAGGGAAATGTCAAGCTGCATTGTCTGCAGGAACCCCTTCCTTATGCATGTCAGACAGCATCTCAGGACCACTTTCACTTCAGAGCGTAGTGTATGTGTTCATGGCCTGTGGTGGTCTCTGTTCTTTGAGCAAGTTTCAGGCTGCAGTTGGTGTCAGTTGTAAGCTCTGGATGGCTGTGAGGTGGACTAGCTTCCTCCCCTAGTCTGGGGACAGCCTGATCTGGTGATTTACTGAGCACTAATTGCCTACCTTGTCTGACTCTATGATTCCCTTCCCAACGTTGATTCCGCCATAAAGCTCTTTATGGGCCAGAGCCACATCAAGAGTAAACAAGTTGTGAGTAACGAGCTGAGTGTTGCATTGCAGAGATGTTTGAATCTGAAAATGAGCTTTAAGGGATGAGCAAAGACAACTTAACTAATTAGTGTATTGGGACTTCAAAATATCTCGGGAGACCCAAGGTATGTGATGAGGGCTGCCCACTCCTTAACACTGGTGCAATCAGGATCTAAATTAGCTCCTCCAGGAGAGCAAGTTTAACAAATCCCCTTCATTCTTTTATAATAAAGCCCAATGTTGTATCACTTGGAAGAATGAACAGTTTCCTTCTCTTGGCTCCATATAGAATACATGTGTTATTATTGATATGGCTAAACTAAGTGTAGGGGGACAGATTGGTGTGGTAAAATGGGAAAAATTTCTACTGCAGCTCACTGTTCAACTTATCAAGACCACACTCTTACCCATTTTACATCAAGAGGAGGAGATCTGAGTATGGGAAGGACAACAGATAACCCAAGCCCACAAATAACAGATACCATCGACTGGACACTTGTTCTGTGTTAGGTGGCATCTTAAATTCTTCCTGTAACTAATCCTCCAAACAACCCCATGAGGTTGTTTACCATTTTGAGTTTACCATTTACAGGTAAGGACACCAAGCCTCAAAAAGTTTAAAGTATGTACGCAAGGCCAATTATGTGGTACAGCCAAGGTCCAACTTTGAACCTAGCACATTTTAAAGCTCTATATTCTTCCACCATGCTCTGGTAGCATAGTGCCTAAGGCACTTGACTGCTCACCAGAAGGCTGGCGGTTCAAACCCACCAGCCACTCCTCGGAAGGAAGGTTGGGCAATCCTACTTCCGTAGTGATACTGCCTCGAAAACCCAAGGAGGGGTCGCTATGAGTCAGGGCCGACTCGACGGCAAACAACAACAACAATGACATGCTTTGCTGCTGTGAACCACTGAAACTTCCCTCTAGACAAGTACTGCCTCTTTGGGGGCGTTTACAAAGCCAAAGAATCTTAAATGTCACTACTGTTATCACACTTACTTAAGCAAAAACACCTGAGTCAACCAGACTAATATCTGAACTCTGGTTAAAATGCTGACAATACAGATTACATGGTGATAAGAGACACTGAATTTCTTTATTTTCTAGCTTAACAATTCATTTATTAGCTTTAAGTTTATTACTTCTTTCATTTGTTCATTTATTTAGAAGATATTAAGCTTTAGACCGGACACCAAGGCCAATGCTGTTGTTGTCGTTGTTATGTGCCGTTGAGTCAGCCCTGACTCATAGCGACCCCTCCTTGGGTTTCCGAGGCAGTATCACTACGGAAGTAGGATTGCCC
>NW_006921726.1:4470772-4499410 GCF_000298275.1 Orycteropus afer afer
GCGACCCCTCCTTGGGTTTCCGAGGCAGTATCACTACGGAAGTAGGATTGCCCAACCTTCCTTCCAAGGAGTGGCTGGTGGGTTTGAATCGCCAGCCTTCTGGTTAGCAGTCAAAAGGGTAGTAAGCAAGATCAACACTGTCCTGTACTTCTAGAGAACTTAGAGTTTAGAATGATCAGTGAAGGGAAAAAGAAAATATTCCATAATTTACACTGTCTAACCTACTTTTGACTGGCCAGAAAACTCACTCATCCTTAGCAGAAGTAGCTAAGTAGTCTACATCACACTGGCTTCTCAATTTTTGACTTGTTTCTGGTTTCAGTCACCAAATGCAGGTTTAGAATAAAATATTCCATCCTAGGGAAGCCTCTGATAGAAAGGAAGGCAGATGGATTACTTACTTACTAGTCCTGCAGTCCACTATTTACCAAAGACTCTGATGACAAGACCCCCAATTGACGTTATTCTTTATAGGGCCAAAGTGCTGGAAGGGATCTTTGTGATCACTTAGTTTAACCCCCACTATAAGATCATAGACAGATGATCAGCCAGTCAAATTGTGAATATTTCAAGTGAGGAGGTGTTTTCTACTTCATAGAGCAGTCTCTTTCATTGTTAGATAATGCCCATCATTCTTTGTATTGAGCATATATCTGCACCTGGATCCCCCTCACCACCAAGCAGACTTAGTCAACTCCTGCACTTTGTGCAGAGTTCTGGACTGTTCTTAAGATAGATCATTCTAATGATTGATCTCCTTTGAGTGAACTTTTCATACCTGGAAAATTACTTTGAAAACTGTAAAATATCTACTCCATTTACATGAGTTAAAACGGATAATTGATTTCCCTGAAGCAAAGAACACAAATAATAGAACAGAAAATACATGTAAAGATAAAATAAGTAGAAAGTTTATTAAAATAAAGAATTTAAGCTATAGATTGAAGATTTTACTTTTTAGGAAAAACTTGACATACACAATTAGCACTAGACATATTCAAGTTATGCTAATGCAACTCAATCCTGAAGAAAAAATGTCAGGTACCCAAGGTGGGGAAAAAAACAAGTAATTCACAAGGAAGAAAACTATCATGTTAACCTCATATTTCTCCACAAGCAACATTCAACACTATAAGAACATGCAATCAAGTTTGTAAATCTAAGCGAAGGAAGTATGATCCAAGCATAGTATACCCAGGTAAGTTGTTCAAGGATAAGGGCACCAAGCTGTCATACTGAAACATGAAGAAGGGATAGAGTATTTTACCCACGACTCTTACTTGGTAAACAAACAAACAAACAAAAAGCCACAAATCTCACTTGGTGAAATTAATCTATCAATGATGAATGGAGAAATTGAAAGTTAATCCCTACCTCTGATGAGTTTCTAGACTTGGGAAGTGGGCACTGTTTGCTTGGACAAAAGACTTGGCCCTTGTGGAGCTTTATGGGAACTGTGTGGCATAGTAGAGAGAGGTTTGTTTCCGGTTCTGGTTCTACCATCAACTTAACTGTGTACAAGCATGAATCACATAACCCCTGGACCTTAGTTTCTGCACCTGTAAAATAAGACTACTTCAGCTACTCACTTTCCATATGCAATAGGGAAATAGCCCTTAAACATTCCCAAATGATGGTGTCAATTCTCTCTCATCAAATTTTACTGCCACCCTACCCTGAGTTGGTGTTTCTTTTTTTGTTATTAGTTTCTTTTCATACTCTACATCAATGCTATGTGCAGTGCTCTGCAATTGGTCAGCCCTCTAGTCAGTTTACTGCTTAGTCAAGGCTTTTGTTAAAAGCCAAAGCTTATTCAACTGAGGCTTCATCTTGCTTGCAATGACAACATTAATCATGGACTTGACTGGGCAGCCACTCAGGGACTTGGCTCAGCCTCAGCCACTATATTGTTAGCAGAAGATTATCCTGCAAATTGCAATGCCGCCTCCCCCCCACCCCCTACCCCTATCCCCAGGTTTTCAGCAAAAGCTTTGTTTGCTGGAGAAGTTTTAGGGAGGTCATTCAGAGCAATGGCATTTTAGCTCTCCAGAACTCTTTGCCTTCACTTTTCTTCTAGTAAGGAGTTTTCGTGGTACAGTGGTTAAGGCATTTGGCTGCTAACCAAAAGATCAATGTTTCGAACTTACCAGCCATTCTGCAGGAGAAAGATATGGCAGTTTGCTTTCACAATGATTTACAGCTTTAACAACCCTACAGGGCAGTTCTATCCTGTCCTATAAAGTTGCTATGAGTTAGAATCAACTTGATGGCAGTGGATTTTTAGTGGGTTTTCTTGTGATGGGCATTCATACAGCCCTGCTGCTCCATGCTCTTTTATCATAGTGTTGGAGGAACAGACATCACCATCATCTTGGCAACAGTAGACTTTCAGGATACAGAGATAAATTGGTGAGAGGGAGAAATGGGAGAATGATGACTAGCATAGCTATCTGTTTTATTTACTCCCACAGCATCTGTGGGTCTTTAGATCAGAGCACTTACCACACTGCCTGGTTGCTTATATCCCTCAAAAGGCTATGTTCTGCATCTTATTTGTATTGCATCCTTAACACTATGATCCTGACACACAAGAGTACACTTAATGTTTGCAATATAGCTGAACTAATTGATATCAGGGGAAGAGATTTACAAAGGGAGAGAGAGTTGAAAGCAAACAATGTAGGTGACATTTTGTTGTTGTTGCTGTTGAGTCAGTTTAACTCATGGTGACTCCATGTATAACAGAATGAAATGGTGCCCCATCCTGCACCATTTTCACTATCATTGGTATACTTGAGTCCATTGTTGGGGCCACTGTATATGTTGAGTGACTTCCAACCTAGTGACTCATCTCTCAGCACTATATTAAAGTAGTATTTTATTGCTATTCATAGAGTTATTGGATAAGTTTTGAAAGTCATTCACAAAACCTCTCTTCCTAGTCTATCTTAGTCTAGAAGCTCTACTGAAACCTGTCCACCATAAGTGATCACACTAGTATTTGAAATAGAGTGGTATAGCTACCAGCATCAGCAACACACATGTCACTACACTACGGCAAACTGACACACAGGTTTGTGATACAGAATTTAGTTATTCATTCATGCTGCTAACCCATTTACTGACCTACCATACTGGATAGAGGTAGCTACAATGGGCAAAATCAACTTCCGACTCTAGCCAGCCCTCTATCATATACCTCCATCCCCCTAACCCTAAGTCAAGCCACATTCACCAAAGCTTTGCTCCATAGTCTTGAAATGGACTGTAAGCACAGATTATGACTGATTTTGGGTTCTTAATTTGGCCACACAAATGCTGTAAAGCCCTCTCATAGTGAGACTACACAGGTTGGCATAGCAATGGCAGCCTGACAGGATATTGTTCATTTTGTTCAATGTCCCAATTTTACTTTTCTATTTGCTCACTTATTGAGGACTGTGTGCCATACACTATGCTAATCTATAGAGATATTATGATAGTACAAAGTCTGTTTTCCTCTTCAGAGGTCATGAAACTTAACCTTTTACACTGACTGTCTTATAATACTTCTAGTTACCCATAGCATGGCCCATTGGACTTGCTCACTGTCACTGTCTTCTCTAGGATTTCTTTCTGTACATAACATCAGATGAAGCAATATCAACATGCACCAAGAAAACCTTTATTGTTTACATTGACTTCAACCAATAGTAGCAGAAAATATAACAGTTCCATAAAATATATCTGGAGTCCTTGGGTGATGCAGTGAGGTTCAAGTCTACCCAAAGGTGCTTCAGAAGAAAGGTCTGTTGATCTACTTAAAAAAAAAAAAAAAAATAGCAGTATTGAAATCCCTATGGATTACGGTTCTACTTTCATACACAGGGGGTTGCTGTGTGTTGAAGTGGACTTGATGGCAACTGTTTTTATTTTATGTTTTTAAAACTTTCATTGTGAGTTGGGTGCACATTTACAAAGACAATTCATTTTATACTCAAGAGTTCATATGGCTACTAGTTTTAAAATCCATCAAATATCTGAACAAACACCTACAATTTATTCCCTTTCATACACAAAAGTCAAATTCTGTTCCTCATAATCTCATATTTGATATATGACACAAAGTTGTCCTATATGATACTTCAAAAATCTTTTCTTGTGGTGGAATAAGCTGGACTGTTATTGCATTAATGATGACTTCATTTGCACATCACTCTTCTCATTATCATCATGAGGAAGCAATGCTGAAAGAGTAGCCCAGAGTGATGCAGGAAGAATGGGCTCATGGAAAGCCTCAGGGCCAAAAGTTTACACTCCAACTCTGCTCTCAGCTTATCTCACCCTCAAGAGCATAAGGATAGAAATGGTTTTCAGGCTTCTTCTTTTTATTTTCTCTTTTCCTAGTGGTGTCATTAATAACCTATACCCTTTTCAATTGATCAGTCATTTAGCTCTGGTGACATAGTGCCTATAGGCAATTAACTGTTAACTAGAAGGCTGGTAGTTCCTCTGAAGGAAGATTGGGCAATCTACTTCTGTAGTGATAATGCCTCAGAAACCCAAGCAGAGGTTGCTATGAGTCAGATCGACTCCATGGCAGTGAGTGTGTGTGTGTATCTAACCTTGATATGTTCCCTCCTCCAATATACTAGATTTCTCTTCTGTGAAATACCACTCATCCAATATTTATTACCTCTAACTCCACAAGAGTTAAATTAGAATTATCTGCCCTCTCAATACAGAAACTTTTCCTAAATTTTCCATTTCTGCAAGTGATTCCACTATACTATAGTTTCCTATGACAGAAAATGTAGTTATCACTTCTTTTTTACCATCCTTCATTTCCAGTCACTCCTCTTGTTCTGTCACATATTTTTATGAAACTTCATTAGATTTAACTTCTATTTCCAATTCTATCATAATCTCATTAGTCTATAAGCATATACATACACACATGCATACCCCACCTCAACACACACACTACCACTACCAAAAACAAACCAAACTCACTGCTGTCGAATGGATTGAGATTCATAGCAACCCCTCCTTGGGTTTCTGAGGAAGTATATCCATGGAAGCAGATTGCCCAGTCTTCCTTCCAAGGAATGGCTGGTGGGTTTGAACCACCAGCCCTCTAGTTAGCAGTCAAATGCATTAGGCACTATGTCACTAGAGCTCCTGATATACATGGATTTGGTCATAGATTTTTATCTGTTCTCCCTTTCACCACACTCTTCATTTGCCAACCCACTTCATACTTTGTACCTTGCTTTCTGAAACTCAAAGTCAGCAATGTAAGTGTAAATATAGGTCTACTGTGGCCTCACACCATTCTTCCTGCCTACGCAATTACCACCAATTACCTTCTTCATGAACCACCTCCTCTCTGGTGCTACTTCCTTGACCACTCCTGTCAACACTAATTCCTCCTTTCATTGAATGTCTACTGAAATGATGCCTTTATTTTGTTCTTACTTGTTTTGAAATGGTCTTCATCTTGTCCATCTTCTCCACTGATATCCTAATATTCTGGTATTCTGGAAAATATAATTTACCACTTGTATTCTTTAATATTCCATAGCTTTTAGTCTTGTTGCTCTAAGGCAGATCTAAATTCACACAACTTTTCAAAAATTCAGAAGGGGAAATTCTATGGGTAAATGTATTCCTCATTTTATTCTTTTAAGCCACCGTTTTGCCCTGGTTTTGTAAATATCCCCTCTCCATCTTTCAGTTACTCAAATGATTTGATCCCCACCAGTGATCTGAGCCACAGTGTCCTCACCCCCCCCCCTTTCCACTCTAATCTAATTTCTGCCTCAGGTAGGAAGACCTCAGCTTGCATTCCCTCATCTTCCTGACTGACCTTCTCATGACTGAGCAACATAATAGTAATATGCACTAACAACAACTAATATTTACTTAGCTCAAGCTATGTGCTCAGACTGTGCTAAGCACTTTCTCTCGTTCAATACACACACACAAATACACACACAAACCCTCTGAAGTAGGTAAATGTTTTCTGGAAGGAAACCACAGAGGGCCCGTGCCACTTCCATGGAAACAAAGGGCTGTTTACAAACACTGTGAGGAAACTGTTTCTATCTTAGGCTTTCAATGACCTGGATTGTCCATGTGTAGGGAGAAAAAAAGTAAGGGGGGGGAGGGGAAAGAGAAAAGAAAAAATTGCTAGGGGAAGCTCTTTTTTTTTAATGCATTGGTTAATTAATTAATTTTGGGTTATGCACAGGCACTTGCTTCTATTTGGTTGGAAAAAAAGCATGTCTTTGTATTCTTGGGGGCTGTTCAGATACTGGAAGGTACAGGCCTTTGCTACAGAAGTTTCCCTTCTCTCCCCAAGACCCGTCTTAGGTATTTTAATGTTGAATAAACAGGCCTACAAGTTGTGTGCCTGGCTCAGGACACCCTGCTGAGAGCATGTCCTTAATACCAACAATGCCACACATTTATTCTAAGCTGACCCTACTGACCCCCAAAAGTTTGTTCCCTCAACTGGGTCTCCTTGGCCCTTTCATTCGCCTGAATTCCCTACACAAAGCCCTTGTCACATCTACAGTCCTCTTGAAACTAAACTGGGATGGGAAGAGAGGGGGAGTGGAAAAGAAGTTGAAAATAGCCAACCTTGATCCTCCACCCAAAAGAAAGTGAAGACATTTGCATGTTAAACCATCAGCACACATTTCAGCTTCCTCTCATCCACCCCTACCCTCATTTTCACACATTCTTTTCTCAAATCCTGAGAATTGGGGCCCACGTCCCCAGCTGAAGGAACTGATGCTTCAGTACAGATAAGAAACCCTACTGTGAAGAAAGCACTTTTTTTACTTTTTTTTTTTTTTTTTTAATTCTATTCCACAGAGAAGTCTCCCTCTACAGAGGGAGGCAGAAAAGATATTTTGGTTTTCAAGAGTGTGTTTTATTCACTGTTTCTTCCCACTCTTTACCATTCCCCCACATTGATTGTCGATTTTCGATCTGCTGAAATATATTTTGAAGGGAATGGCAATTGTGAAAAAAATATTTATCATTTTTGTTTTGTGCTTTTCCTCATATTTTACTTATCAAATTCTTCTCTGCCAGTTACCCAATAGGAATAGAAATTACCTAAGAATTTGGGCTGGATTGATTTCTCTTGAAAGCTGGTCTATCCTACTCAGACACTTATTTTTCTTTCCGATATTAGTTTTATCTCTTTAAATCCAGTGTAATGAGAACTTTCCCCTGAGGACAAGAGAAGCAGATAAAGAACTCTGAAGGTACATTTGCGTTTTTCCATGTGTCTCAGTGAGGAAAAATGTTACCTCAATAAAAGCTTTGTTACATTAGCATTCATATTTGAATCTGTCATCAAGCATCAACTTCTATAACCCTTTGACCCTAGGAATCACCTTCTTGAAGATATGTGACAACAATGATGGAGACTTGTGGTATTTTGGACAATTTGTAGAACATATGAATTGTAGGTTCCAGACTGCCTGATTGGCTAAGGTACCTTTTATTTTCTTTGTATATTTTAAATTTGGGGGCCCTCAAAAGAAATGAAAAATCTATTCAACTTCCTTCCCACAACACTGAGGAGGAAAAAAGATGTTAACAGAGAGGTATAGTAGAAGGATAGGCCTGGGAAAAACACCAGTTACCATGGAGTCAATTCCAACTCATAGCAAGCCCCTGTGTGTATGAGTAGAATTGCTCCATAGGGCTTTCAATGACTGATTTTTCAGAAGTAGGTCACCAAGCCTTTATTCTGAGGAGCCTCTGGGTAGACTTGAACCGCTAACCTTTTGGTTAGCCAGCAGTGTGTTAACCATTTGTACCACCCAGGGACTCTAGGGCTGGTTAGAAGAAAAAAATTAGGAACCCAATTCAGACCTTTCTAAGAGAAGCCATAGCTGATCTCTTTCCACTCCCTGCCCTACAAAGCCTTAAGTACTTCTGACCCAGGAGAGTGAGAATAATATATTGAGTGAAGGAAGAATAAACCACAAAAATGTAAATAGTTCAATTTGTTTTGACACTTTGTCAGACCAGAGATATTCCTGGAATCATTGTAACCGGACTCTCTTCAAATAAGATGTGCTTTCTTCATGAGCTATTCCGTCTAGTAGATAGAATGATAGTCCCTGTCTTAATCCTCAGATCCTGTGACTATGTTATGTTACCTGGGAAGAAAAATTAAAGTTTGTAGATAGAATTAAGGTTGCTAATTAATATTGAGATTAGAAGATTAGGCTGGGTTTTATTAAGATGTAATCACAAAGGTCCTTGTAGCTAGAAGAAGGAAACAAAACAGAGAGAAACAGAGACAGAAGTGTGAGAGGACTTGTCTTTGTGTAACTGGCCTTGAGGTGAAGTAATGAGGCCACAACCAAGGAATGCCAGCAGCCCTTAGAAGCTGGAAAAGACAAGGAAGAGAATTCTCCCCTAGGGCCTCCAGAAGTAGTGCTCCCTGTGTGTGGGCAGCTTGGTTGTAGCCCATGAGACTAATTTTACATGTCTGACCTCCAAAAATGTAGGATAATTTGTTAGAGCATCACTAGTAAAGGAATACATGCCTGTCAAAGAACAAACAAATGCCAATTGCTCACAACTATGCAAATGATTCTCATAAACCTAAAGTTGAGAAAAATAAGGCAAGCATAAAAGCATACATACTGCATGATTCAATTTATACACATTTCAAAGTCAGGCAAAACCATTCCAGGATGGAATATTGATTATTTTTGTGATGGTCAGGGATTAGCAGTGGGCATGTAGGTAGCTTCTGAAGTGCTGATGTTATTCTGAGTGTAATGTGCTAATGTTATTCAGAGTGTTTTCTCCATGGGTATGGTACCTTTGTCAAAAATACACTAACTCTACACCTATAATGTATGCAATTTTAAGAACATATTTATTGAGTATAAGTGTCACACAATAAACTGCAATATTTAAAGTGGGCAATGTGGTAAAATCCATGAAATTATCACCATAATGAAGATAGTGAACATATCCACACCACCCAAAATTTGTTTTTTTCCTTTCAATAATCCATCCTTCCCTCTTTTCCTCAGCTCCCATGCTCAGACAACCATGGATCTGTTTCCTTTCATTATAGTATTAGTTTACATTTTCTAGAACGTGTGTATTTATTTTTGCCTGGTTTGTTTCATCCAATATAATTATTTTGAGATTTAGACATGGTCATATATACCAATAATTCACTTTCTTATTATTGAATAGCATTCCATTATATGAACATATCACACATTGCTTATCTATTCATCTATTAATAAACATTTAGGCAGTTTCCAATTTGTTGTTGTTTTTGTTGTTAGGTGCCATTGAGTCAGCTTCAATTTGTAGCAACCCTATGTACAACAGAACAAAACACTGCCCAGTCCTGGGCCAACCTCACAATCCTTGCTATATCTGAGCCCATTGTTGCAGCCACTGTGCCATTCCATCTTGTTTAGCTTCTTCCCCTTTTCCGCTGACCCTCTGCTTTACCAAGCATGATATCCTTCTCCAGGGAATGGTCTCTTCTGACAACATGATCAAAGTAAGTGAGATGAAGTCTAGCCATCCTCCCTTCCAAGGAGCATTCTGGCTGCGTTTCTTCCAGGACAGATTTGTTAGTTCTTTTGGCAGTCCATGGTATTTTCAGTATTATTCACCAACACAACATCTCAAAAGCATCAACTCTTCTGTCTTCCTTGTTCATTTTCCAGCTCTCGCGTGCATAAGAGTTGATTGAAAACACCATGGCTTGGGTTAAGCATACTTCAGTCTTTAAGGAGACATCTTTGCTCTTCAGCACTTTGTCCAGGTCTTTTGCAGCAGATTTGCCCAGTGCTATCCGTCGTCTGATGTCTTGACTGCTGCTTCTATTGATGTTGATTGTGGAACCAAGTAATATGAAATCTTTAACCAGTTCAATCTTTTCTCCATTTATTGTGATGCTGCTTATTGGTCCAGTTGTGAGGATTTTCATGTTCTTTATGTTGAGATATAATCCATAATGCTGACTGAAGTCTTTAATCTTCAGCAGTAAGGGCTTCAAGTCCTCCTCACTTTCAGCAAGCCAATTTGTGTCATCTGTGTGTAGCAGGTTGTTAATGAGTCTTCCTCCAATCCTGATGCCACATTCTTCTTCATATAGTCTGGCTTCTCAGCTTATTTGTTCAGCATACACTTTGAATAAGTATGGTGAAATGATACAACTCTGAGCCACTCCTTTCTTGATTTTAAACCACACAGTATCCCCTCGTTCTGTTCAAATGACAGCTTCCTGGTCTATGTATAGGTTCCTAATAAGCACAATCAAGTGTTCTGGAATTCCCATTCTTCTCAATGTTACTCACAATTTGTTATGATCCACACACTCAAATGCTCTTGCAGAGTCAATAAAACACAAGTAAACATCTTTCTGCTGTTTTTTGCTTTCAGCCAAGATCCTTCTGACATCAGCAATGATATCCCTCATTCTAAGTCCTCTTCTGAATCTAACTTACATTTCTGGAAGTTCTCTGTCAATATACTGCTGCAAACATTTTTGAATTGTCTTCAGCAAGATTTTACTTGCATGTGATATTAATGATATTGTTCAATAATTTCCATGTTCTGTGGGATCACCTTTCTTTGGGATGGGTACAAATATAGATCTTTTCCAGTCAGTTGGCCAGGTAGCTGTCTTCCAAATTTCTTGGCATAGTGAGTGAGCACTTCTAGCGTGGCATCTGTTTGTTGAAACACCTCAATGGGTATTCCATCAATTCCTGGAGCCTTGTTCTTTGCCAATTCCTTCAGTGCAGCTTCAACTTCTTCCTTCAGTACCATTGGTTCTAGATCATATGCCATATCCTGAAATGGATGAACATCAATCAACCAATTCTTTTTCATACAGTGACCCTTTGTATTCCTTCCATCTTCTTTTGATGTTTCCTGCACCAGTCAATATTTTGCCCATAGAATATTTTAATATTGCAACTTGAGGTTTGAATTTTTTTCTTCAGTTCTTTTAGCTTGAGAAATGCTGAGCCTGTTTTTCCCTTTTGTTTTTCTAACTACAGGTCTTTGCACATTTCATTATAATTGACTTTGTTTCTTGAGCTGCTCTTTGAAAGCTTCTGTTCAGCTCTTTTATCTTGTCATTTCTTCCATTTCCTTTAGCTACTCTCCATTCAAGAAGAAGTTTCAGAGTCTCTTCTGACATCCACTTTGGTCTTTTCTTCCTTTCCTATCTTTTTAATGACTTTTTTTTTTCTTCATGGATGATCTTGATATCATCCCACAATTCCTCTGGTTTTCAATCATCAGTGTTCAATGCATCAAATCTATTCTTTAGATGGTCACTAAATTCAGGAGGGATATAATCAAGGTCATATTTTGGCTCTCATGGACTTGTTTTAATTGTCTTGGGCTTCAACTTGAACTTGCATATGAGTAGCTAATAGTCTGTTCCAGGGTCAGCTCCTGGACTTGTTTTGGCTAAAGATATCAAGCTTCTCCATTGCCTCTTTCCACAGATGTAGTTGATATGATTCTTGTGTAGTCCATCTGGCAAAGTTCCTAAGTATAGCCATGTTTTGTGTTATTGAAAAAAAGTATTTGCAGTGAATAAGTCATTGGTCTTGCAAAATTCTATCATGCGATCACTAGCATGGATGACCCTACTGGTAATTGAAATACTGGTGGCATAGCCTCCAGCCTCATAGCAAGACACAAGCCACCACAGTATGACAAACTGAAATATGAGTGGTGTGTTTCCAATTTGGGCTATGAATATTCATGTGCAAGTCTTTGTATGAACATATATTTTATTTCTCTTGGAAAAATACCTTGGAGTAGAATGGCTGGGTCATATGAAATATGTACATATAACTTTTCAAGAAACTGCTAAAGTGGTTGCACCATTTTACATTGTGTCCAACAGTGTATGAGAGTTACAGTCTCTCCACATCCTCACAAAATACTTGCTATGATCAGCTTTTTATTTTGACAATTCAGATAAGTGTGCAAATGTATCTCATTTTGGCTTTAATTGGTATTTACCTAATAGATAATCATTTTGCACACTTTTGTTTGCTTATTTTCCATCTACATATATTCTTTGGTGAAGTATACAAATGTTTTGCACATTTCTTATTTATTTGTTTCCATATTATTGAGTTTGAATTTTTCTTTTGTGTGTGTGTGTGTGTATCCTGGATATAAGTCCTTTATTAGATATATGGTTCACAAACATTTTCTCCCAGTCTATGGCTTATCTTTTCATTCTCTTAGCAGTGCCATTCAAAAAGCAGTTCTTAATTTTGATCATGTCCAATTTAGATTTTTTTTAATTGAGTTTTCTTTTGGTGTTATATTGAGAAATCTTTATCTAGTCTAATGTTACAGGATTTTGTCCTTTGTTCTCTTTTTGAAATTTTATAGTTTTGATGACTACATTTAAGTCTGTGATCCATTTTGAGTTAATTTTTATATACAGTGCAAGGTACGGACCTACTGACTCTCTGAAGTCATGGCATCACTGCTACTCTTCTCTATTAACCAAGGTAATTCCCAGAAACTGCCTGGATTCAACAGGTGGAAAGAAACACTCTACCTCTTAGTGGAAAGAGTGGCAATATTTTGAAGACAATGTGACACCAAAATATTGTTGTGGCCATTTCTGAAAGATACAATTGGCCACACATAAAATCTCATAAGATAGTATTCATATGATATTTCTGAAATCATACTGCCCAGCTGGAAGCCTAGTAAGAAGTTGAGGACAGTGTGATGAAAGAGAAGTAAACCGATTTATCATATGTATGGCATTATGCCAATACCTTAGGACTTCACTCCCACTCCCCTCAAGCACCCACTTCCCCAAAAAACACCTTGAAAATAAGGACAACTATAAAAATCTAGATATAAACTATCCAGATGGAAGCAGGTAATGTGCCTTAATGGTGCTGATTGGACCCAAACTTATAAAGGGTAAACTAAATGTGTTAACAAAGTGCTTCTCAACAAACATTACTATCAAGAGACACATAAAAAATACCACATTTGTACAGAATAATGGGGTAAGCTAAGGGTATTTGGGAACATTATAAAATATAATTGTAATAGTAATAAAGTACAGATTATTAAGGAAAGTAGTAAATATTAAATGTGTATAAAATACATTTTTAATTTTTATTGTGATTAGTGTGAAAGTTTACAGAGCAAATTAATTTTCCATACAGCAGTTCATACACATTTTGTTTCATGACATTAACAATGTAACAGCTCTCTTCCTATTTCCTCCCTAGAGCCTCTTTACTGTGTCCTTCTTTCCTATTCATTCCTACCCCTTGAACTATTTCCCTGTGCAAGTACTGCCTTTCTGTTCTCCCATAATTGATCATTTTAAGGTGTATATCTACCTGGTGTAAATGTTTACCATATGTGCCTGTCTGTTGTTTGGCTAGAAGCCATGAGGGTGAGTTCAATTCCATACCTGAAGGGTGAGTAGGGGGCCACAGTATAAAATTTTTGAAAATAATGCTGGTTATTTATCTGGTCCATGGTTCTCTAGCTAGGAAACTTTGAAAAAAATATATTTACAGACAGAATATACCCATAAGGGGAGTTGGTTAGCTACTTAAACAGAGAAAAAAAGAAATACACAGATCCCATGAAAAGTAGACCACCAGCCACTCCTCAGAAGGAAGATGGGGCAATCTACTTCCATAGTGATACTGCCTCGGAACCCCAAGGAGGGGTCGCTATGAGTTGGGTGCGACTCGATGGCACATAACAACAAACAACACAAGGAAAGTAGAGGAAAATAGCACTTCACTTAAGTTCTTACTTCAGTTAGGATGCTTTTGATTGTGGGTGAGTCACAAAATCGTGACTCAAATGGGTTAGACGATATTGAAAATGTGCTGTTTAATGAGTAGCTTGGCTCCAGAATTGTTTAATTCAAGAACTCTGCAATGATCAAGGATTCAGATTTTCTCTTTTCTTATTCTGCCTCTGTGTGCTATCAGTTTCCCTAATTAATGATCTCAATACAGGTTCCCACAGATACAGGAGTCCTAGGCAGATGTGACAACGTCAGAGAAACAAGGGGCCGATGAGGTCCACATCTTTTTCTGTCTTTTATCTGTGAGTAATGTTTACCTCGATGATCTCCGGGGGGTATTTTCTTTAAGTGAGAACTAAAGCATATGTCACTTCTAAATCAGTCAATAGCCTCAGATCCTATTCTGTGTATTAATATTTCTATATCCCACTTCTTTTTAGTTTACACTTTCCTGGCATCATAACCAAAGCCCCAAAACAGTTGCAGTAGAGTCAATTCTGACTTATGATGACCTCATGTATTTCAGAGCAGAACTGTTCTCCATACGGTTTTTAAAGGTCATTTTTCAGAAGTACATCACCTAGCCTTCTGAGGAGTCTCTGCACAGACTCAAACCACCAATCTTTCAATTAACTGCCAAGTCCTTAATCACTTGCCTCTTCCAGGGATTCCATCATAGTATATTTTCAACCAGTGTAATTTTGTTCTAACTATTTTACTTTTAAACCAAAAACCAAACCCACTGCCATTAAGTTGATTCTGACTCATAGCAACCCTATCGAACAGAACAGAACTTCCCTATAGGGTTTCCAAGACTGTCAATCTTTACGAAGCAGACTGCCTCATCTGTCTCCTGCAAAACACCTAGTCAGGTCAAACCACTGCTCTTTTGGCCATATGCTTTAACCACTGTGCCACCAGAGTTCCATGTTTTATACATAGCATGTTCTTTCTAATAACAATCTCAGATTCTTTCATTAAAGAATGAAATATGCAGAAAAGGCAAATCTATAAAGACAGAAAGTAGAATAATGTTTCTTGGGACTGGGGAGACCATGGGGAGTTACTGCAAATGGGCACAAGAAGTTTTGTGAAAGCCATGGAAAAGTTCTAAAATTTCACAAGTTGATAAATTTCTAAAAATATTTCAATTCCATAAATTTATATAAAGTTTTTTTTTTTTCCTTTTAAAAGTTTAACTCACTTTCATTTGTTCTATCAGATTTTAGGTCTTTTCCCTCTTTTTTTAAAATTTGGTTTTATTTATTTATTTATTTATTAAATCTATTTATTTATTTAATTTATTTTAATTTATTTATTTAATTTTATTTATTCATTAACTTATTAATTAATTTATTTATTTAATTTATTTATTTATTGTGTGTCTTTGAAACATTATTCCCTGCCTTTTGTCTGATGGTGTAGTACCTAAGGCATTTTACTGCTAATCAGAAGGCTGGCTGTTCAAATCCACCAGCTACTCCTCAGAAGGAAGGTTGGGCAATCTACTTACATAGTGATGCTGCTTCAGAAACTCAAGGAGAGGTCGCTGTGAGTTGGATTTGACTGGATGGCATTGGCTTTGGTTTGGCTTTATTGGTTTGTTATAGAAGGAGTTTTGGTGGTGTCATGCCTAAGGCATTTGACTGCTAACCAGAAAGTAGGCAGTTCAAACTCACCAGCCTCTCTGAGTAAGGAAGATGGGACAATGTATTTCAGTAAATATTTACCACCTTGGAAAACCAATGGGCATTGCCATGAGTCAGAATCGAGTTGATGGCAATGGATTTTTGGCTTGGTTTTGCTATGTAAGCCAAATTTTCTTGATCTGTTTTTTAATTATTCTGGAGTTTTATGGGGCAATCTACTTCTGTAGTGATACAATCTACTTCCATAGTGATACCACCTCAGACACTCAAGGAGGGGTTGCTATGAGGTGGGTCTGACTCGTGGCACATAAACAACAACAATGGCAACAGAGTTTTATAACATTATTTTATTCTATTGGTATTAGTAACAACATCTATTTTATTTACATATCCATACTGAGATGCTTACTTGACTTTGTTAGAGATGAGATGTAGAGCCCTGATGGAGTTCTTCAGAACCTTTGAATCTCTGGTAGCCCAGTGCTTAAGGCATTTGGCTGTTAACCAAGAGGGCAGGAGTTCAAAGCCATGAACTACTCTGTGAAAGAAAGATGAGGCAGTTTGATTCTATAAGGAGTTATAGCCTTCTAAATCCTGTGAGGCAGTTCTACTCTGTCCTATAGGGTTGCTCTGAGTCTGAATCGATTTAATACTAGTGGAGTTTTTTTGGGCAGTTTGGATCCCTATAATTACTGCCCCTCACTTCCTGGTTTCAAAGAATAATTCTGATATTTTCCAATCAAGAATATATTGCAAATAATAAATATCACATGACTCCACAACTTGTGTAATTTTATAATTGCATGAATCTCTTTTAAAAACTTAATTATTTCACTAATTCTGTTGCTTGTTGTTGTTGTTTGCCATTGAGTCAGACCCGACTCATAGTGACCCCTTCTTGGATTTCTGAGGCAGTATCACTAGGGAAGTAGATTGCCCAATCTTCCTTCCAAGGAGTGGCTGGTGGGTTTGAACCTCCAGCCTTCTGGTTAGCAGTCAAATGCCTTAGGCACTATGCTACCAGAGCTCCTAATTCTGTTGCTTACTATCATTTATTTTTATGTTTAATTAATTGAGTTCTTAGTTCAAATGTGTTTCTCAGTAAGTTCTACTCTGTCCTATATGGTTGCTTAAATCACAATTGACTTGAAATTTAAGCACTTTAAGTATTTAATTTGGCAAATATTTATTGAGGATTTAATATGAGGCAAGTATTGTGGTAGGCTCTTGGGATACAGTGATGGATACGAGGCATTTCAATACCCATGATGATTATTGAATGTTATGGATTGAATTTTGTCCCTAAAAATATGTGTTGAATTCCTGCTCCTCATATCTGTGGAACTTGGTGGCACAGTGGTTAAGCACTCAACTGTTAATTGAATTAAGGTTGGTGGATCAAGCCCATCAGCTGCTCCATGGAAGAAAGATACAGCAGGATTCATCTGTAAGAATTTACAGTGTTGGAAACCTTATGAGGATGTTCTACTGTGCCCTATAGGGTAACTGTGAGTTGAAATAGACTTGAATGCAACATGTTTGTTTTTTTGGTTTGGTACCTGTGAATGTGATCTTGTTTAGAAAAAGTGGCTTTCTTTTGTTATGTTAATGAGGCCATTACCACTTCTGAGTTACTAAAAGAGCAGCATAAGCACAGAGACACATGTGGCAGAAAAAGAAAATGCACAACAGAGAAAGATATATTTACAAGCCAAGGAGCACCAAGGATTGCTGGCAGCTACTAGAAGCTACAACAGACAAGGAAGGACCTCTCCCTAGATCCACATCCTTAATTCAAATTTCTAGCCTCCTGAACTGTCAGAAAATATATCTCAGTTTTTAAAGCCACCCACTTGTGATATTTATTTTACAGCAGCATTAGAGAACTAAGACATTGTATATTGACTGCAGGGGTAACGTATTTGTGTCTTAGCACTTTTACACGTCAGTTAAAATTTTCAGGAAAGATAAGAGCTATGTGTTGTGTGTTATGTATTATATGTCTGAGAAAATTTTCCTGTTGTTCTCATACAGAGTATAGTTTGACTGTTCATAAGGGTCTCAGTCATACTTTCTTCTCAAAACTCTAGACATTTTTCTACTTAGTATTGTCAAATTTTCTCCTTTTTAGATAATCTATTTTTGCTAAATATTTATTATTGACATTTTCTTCCAATATATTTTATTTTTATAAGTAGAAAAATTTGATTAGGCATATGACTAGATTTTTGGATCCATTACTTCTACCTGGGAACTAGTGAACCCATTCAATCCGAACTCAAGTTTTCTTTCATTCTTTCTCTGATTACTCATTCTGTTGTGTTCTCTATTTTGGTAATTACATATATACTCACTGCCACTGAGTCAGATCCAATTCATAGAACCTCTCCTTGGGTTTCCAAGGCACTATCACTTTGGAAGTAGATTGCCCAACCTTCCTTCCAAGGAGTGGCTGGTGGGTTTGAACCGCCAGCCTTCTGGTTAACAGTCAAATGCCTTAGGCACTACACCACCAGAGCTTCCAATTACATATATAATAAACATTATATAATTATATTAAATGCATAATATATGCAATATATAAAATATCTGTTTCACATGTCATGGCTAAGCTATGCTGCAGTTGCACAAACATCAAAATCTCAGTATCTTAAATTTTATTTCTCCCTCAAGTAAAGGCTTGTGAGGTGGTTTCCTTGAAGCAAAGACTCATATATCCAAAGTTGCTTGCATTCTGTGGTTCTGCCATCTGAACATGTGACTTCCAGAGTGACAGCAAAGTGTGGCATGAGAAACAGAGAACTTACCATGGCTCTTTTGTACTGGGGGACAGTACTTATCTATTCACTGGCCAGAACAATCATACCCCAACCTATCTGCAAGAGGGATTCCCTGGGTGATGCAAGGGGTTAACATTCTTGGCTGCTAACTGAAAAATGTGTACACACACACACACACACACACACATATATATTTGTTGTTGTTATGTGCCATCAAGTCAGACACAACTCACAGCGACCGCTCCTTGGGTTTCCGAGGCAGTATCACTATGGAAGTAGACTGCCCCATCTTCCTTCCAAGGAGTGGCATATATATATATATATATATATATATATACACATATATATCTCTACCACTTGTTTGTCAGTTTGTTGTACTGTGGTGGCTTGTGTGTTGCTGTGAGGCTGGAGGCTATACCAACAGTATTTCAAATACCAGCAGCATCACCCATGGTGGGCAGGTTTCAGTGGAGCTTCCAGAGTAAGGCAGACTTGGAAGATAAGGAAGGGGCATCCACTTTTTAAATAATTGGCCAGTGAAAACCTTATGAATGGCAGTGAAACTCTGACATATTACTGGAAAACTTTATGGATAGCCCTAAAACATTTTCCTATGTTGTACCAGAAGATGAGGCCCTTAGATCAGCAGGCACTCAAAACTCAACTGGAGAAGAGCCGCCAACTCAGAGTAGAGCTGACCTTAAAAATGTGGATGGAGCAAAGCTTTTGTGACCTCCATTTGCTGATGTGATATGACTCAAAATGGGAAGAAACTGCTGCAAACATCCATTAATAATCAGAACATAGAATGTACAAAGTATGAATCGAGGGAAATTGGAAGTTGTCAAAAATGAAATGGAACACATAAAGATCAATAACCTAGGCATTAGTGAGCTGAAATGGATGGGTTTTGGCCATTTTGAATCAGACAACCATATGACCTACTATGCTGAGAATGACAAATTGAAGAGGAATGGTGTGGCATTCATCATCACAAAGAATGTATCAAGATCTATCCTGAAGTACAATACTGTCAGTGATAGGTTAATATCAATATGCCTATAAGGAAGACCAGTTAATACTATAATTATTCAAATTTACACACCAACTACCAAAGCCAAAGATGAGGAAATTGAAGATTTTTACCAACTTGTGCAGTCTGAATTTGTCCAAACATGCAATCAAGATGTGTTGACTATCACTGGTGATTGGAATGTAAAAGTTGGAAACAAAGAAGAATCACTGGTAGTTAAAAAATATGGCATTGGTGATAGAAATAACCCCAGAGATCATGTGATAGAATTTTGCAAGACAAGTGACTTATTCATTGAATATAACTTTCTTCAACCACACAAACAACAGATATACATGTGAACTTCACTAGATGGAGTGCACAGGAAACAGATAGACTACATCTGTGGAAAGAGGTGATGGAGAAGCTCAATATCTTCAGCCAAAACAAGGCCAGGAGGTGATTGTGGAACAGACCATCAATTGCTCATATGTAAGTTCAAGTTGAAGCTCTAGATGTTTAAAACAAGTCCACAAGAGCCAAAATATGACCCTGATAACACTTCACCTGAATTTAGAGACCATCTAAAGAACAGATTTGATGCATTGAACACTAATGACTGAAAACCAGAGGAATTGTGGGATGACATCAAGAACATTATTCATGAAGAAAGCAAAAGGTCATTAAAAAAACAAGAAAGGAAGAAAAGACCAAAATGGATGTCAGAAGAGACTCTGAAACTTGTCCTTGAATGGAAAACAGCTAAAGCAAATGGAAGAAATGACCAGATAAAAGATATGAACAGAAGATTTCAAAGAGCAGCTCAAGAAGACAAAGTCAATTATTATAATGAAATGTACAAAGCCCTGGAGTTAGAAAAACAAAAGGGAAAAACAGGTTCAGCATTTCTCAAGCTGAAAGAACTGAAGAAAAAATTCAAGCCTTGAGTTGCAATATTGAAAGAGATTATGGGCAAAATATTGAATGATGGAGGAAACATCAAAAGAAGATGGAAAGAATACACAGAATCACTGTACCAAAAAGAATTGGTCAATGTTCATCCATTTCAAGAAGTGGCATATAATCAAGAACCAATGGAATTGAAGGAAGAAGTCAAAGATGCATTGAAGGAATCGGCAAATAACAAGGCTCCAGGAATTGATGGAATACCCATTAAGATGTTTCAACAAACAGATGCCATACTGGAGGCACTCAGTTGTCTATGCCAAGAAATTTGGAAGACTCCAACTATCACAACCAGTAAGATGTTTACTTGTGTTTTATTGGCTATGCAAAAGCTTTTGATTGTGTGGATCATAACAAATTATAGATAACATTGAGAAGAATGGAAATTCCAGAACACTTGATTGTGCTCATCAGAACTTGTACATAGACCAGGAGGCTGTCGTTCAAACGGAACAAGGGGATACTACATGGTTTAAAATCAGGAAAAGAGTGTGACAGGTTGTATCCTTTCACCATACTTATTCAATCTGTACACTGAGCAAAAAATCCTAGAATCCATGAAGAAAAACATGGCATCATGATTGGAGGAAGACTCACTAACAAGCTGTGAGATGCAGACAACACAACTTTGTTTGCTAAAAGTGAGGATGACTTGAAGAACTTACTGTTGAACATTAAAGACTTCAGTCTACAATATGGATTGCATCTCAACATACAGAAAATGAAAATCCTCACAACTGGACCAATAAACAGCATTAAAATAAATGGAGAAAAGATTGAAGTTACTAAAAATTTCATGTTACTTGTTCCCACAATCAACACCAATGGAAGCAGCAGTCCAGACATCAGAAAACATATTGCACTGAGCAAAACTGCTGCAAAAGACCTCTTTAAAGTGCTGAAGAGCAAAGATGCCTCCTTGAAAACTAAGGTACCCCTAACTAACCCAAGCTGTGGTATTTTCAGTCACCTCATATGCATGTGAGAACTGGATAATGAGCAAGGAAGACCAAAGAAGAGTTGATGCTTTTGAGTTGTGGTGTTGACAGAGAATACTGTAAGTATCATCGACTGCCAAAAGAAGGCACAAATCTGTCCTGGATGAAATGCAGTTGGAATGTTCCTTGGAAATGAGAAGGGGCAGACTCGTTTCACTTACTTTAGTCAGGTTGTCAGATGAGACCATTCCATGGAGAAGGATATCCTTCTTCATAAAGTAGAGGGTCAGTGAAAGAAGGGAAGGCCCTCAACAGGATGGATTGATATAGTGGCTGCAATGGTGGGCTCAGATATAGCAAGGATTGTTGGGCTGGCACGGAACCAGGCAGTATTTTGTTCTGTTGTAAATAAGGTTGCTATGAGTCAGAGCCAACTTGATGGCACCTAACAACACCAACATATGTATATGGAGCTCTAGTAGCACAGTGACTAAGGCATCTGACTGCTAACCAGAAAGTTGGTGGTTCAAACCCACCAGCCACTCCATGGAAGCAAGACCGGGCAATCTACTTCTGTAAAGATTTACCATTTGGAAATCCAGTGGAAGTCACTATGAGTTGGATTCGACTCTTTGGCAGTGGTTTTGGGTTTTTACATATAGATAGATAGATAGATAGATAGATAGATAGACAGATAGACAGATAGATAAAGATATAGGAGCTCTGGTAGAGTAGTGCCTAAGGCACTTGACTGCTAACCAGAAGGCTGGGAGTTCAAACCCACCAGCCACTCCTCAGAAGGAAGGTTGGTCAATCTACTTCCATAGAGATACTGCCTCAGAAACCCAAGGGGGGGGGGGCACCATGAAAATCCTATAGAGCACAGTTGTACTGTGGCACACATAGCATTGCTATGATTCAGAGTTAGTTCAGTGGCAATTTTTTTCTAATTTGTATAATAAATACACGTTTGTTGACTGATTTATTAACTTCTATAGTATACTTACATATGTATTAGTTTTACTGATATGCTTATTGGTTTTATTTTACAGAAATGGGATTATTCAGTAGCTTGCTTTATGTATTTAATATATCCTGTGTATTTTTCCATGTCACCATATGTAGACCTTTCTCAATGTTTTTCAAGGAGGCATACTATTCCCTTTCATCATTTCAACAGGAATCTGTGTTAGGGAGGGGATGGAATGTGCATTCTCAATTGCCATTTTTTTCCAGAAACCTCTCCCATAACTCTGATTCATAGTCAGCTTCTTATTCTTTTTAACTATAGAAATTGATAGATTACAAATTTCATGAGGGGATGGTTTATATCAGTTATGATGGTCATATTCTCATGAGGAGCACTGAATGCTTTGGTTTTAGGTAATGAGAGCTCACCATTTCCCAAAGTGTTCTTTCTTCCAAGATTCACTATCACAGGAAATTTTGTTTGGACAAGATGCATGTACATACAATCTTCCACATGGTTATTTCCTTTTACTGGCAATAGGAGCCAAAGCAATGAAACCCACAGCAGCAATCCTGAAAGCAGAAGAGCAACACTGAAACATCAGGGTAACGGTTAAACCTGTAAGAGTTGGAATTCAATGGGACTTCCTTGTTTTTCTAGATCTCGTGAGTTTTGTACATTTGACAGAGTGCAGTCTCAACACTTTCCTATCAGTTTGTATTGATGGAAAATATTTGAATTTTCCTTCTCTGACAGGTTTTTCTACCTTACACAGATTCCTGCTTTCACAACTTTTACTGTACCAAACTCCTCAGGAATCCCCTGCTCCCATATTGTCATCTCCATCTTTACATCCATAAGGAGCAGATAGCCCTTTGATGAACTTCTGAAAGGTGCAGCCTCCACTGCACTGGAATCAGCTTCTCTCTAGATCAACCTTTGTTGCTATTTCTCTAGTTTTATAACAGAGGTCACCTGTTTTATGTCCTATAAACATAACAGTAGTGGGGAGAGTGCAATTAAACACTTTTAGTTAATGCCAAAGGTGAAATTCAGTTCACAGTCAATTAAAGAACCCATACACAATAGACATGCTGTTGCTGGGAAGTGAAGTACATACCTAGAAATGCTTTTGGTGAGTATCTTTTTACTTTTCTTTGGCTGTGTGTTTGGCAGAGATAAGAGTTTGCCCTCTCAAAAATGTGCCACAGATGAGAGTATTGCCTTCACAAAATAAAATCAGTAAGAGAGTCCATGTATCTCTAACCACAAGGTGACATAAATTATTTTTACACAAATAACATGTATATTATATGCTTTGTTTTGCAGACCACACAATACCTTTACACATAAAAGAAGTGGGTGTTATGTACCTTAATGCAAAAAAAAAAAAAAAAAATGTGGTAGCTCTCATGACAGTGACTTCAGAGATGATTCTCATGAGGCCACCCTCCCCTAAACTGCAGGTCCTTATGTCACCAACAAATGTTCAACCTGTGCCCAATGAAGATCCACTTTGGTCTGCTTTGCTGGCTATTTATGTCATCAACACACATCAAGATACCTCTATGCCTTGTTACTGCTTTTCAAGAGAAAATTGCTAAACTAAACAACTAATCCATGCTGATCAACAAGATCACCATAACTTGTTGCCAAACCTAAGACATGAAAGGAGATGTTTTTAAGACTCTTAGGTTATGTGGCCTGGTTTCTAATACTCTTGAAAACTTGCTTATTGTTCTTTTCCACACTTTGCTCACCATAAAGAATGCACAAATTATTTTATTATACATATAGTGCTACAACTGAGCACTGATGATTCAGTGGCATAATTCTCTGCTTCTATGCAGGTGACTTGGGAGCTCTGGTGGCATAGTGCCTAAGGCATTCGACTGTTTGACTGTTAACCAGAAGGTTGGCAGTTCAAATATACCAACCATTCCATAGAAGGCAGATTGGGCAATCTACTTCCACGAAGATACTGCCTTGGAAACTTATGAGTCTAATTGACTTAATTTTTTGTTTTGTTTTGTTTTTTTTGTATGCAGGGCACTGAGGTTTGATTCTTAGCCAATGTATTACTTATGTAGCCATGAGCTATCAGTGGAGGCTTGCAAAGTGTTATGATGATGAACAGCTTAGTGTGGAGCTTCCAGACTAAAATGAACTTAGAAGAAAGGCTTAGTGATCTTCCAAACATCATCCAATTAAAACCCTATGGATCACAGCAGTCCAACCATCAAACAATATAGGGATGGTGCAAGATCAGGCAGCATTTTGTTCCATTTTGCGTGGGGTCACCATGAATTGAGGGCCATTTCGATAGACACTAACTATAACAGCTTAGTGTCTTAACTCAGGTTATAACCCACATATAGGTGGAGAAATCATGGGTAACATGTCTAGTAACAGAGTCTTTCTTTGCTTAGCTCAATAACTAAGATTTATTTTTTCAGTTTAAACTTGCTTCATACTTTCATTCAGAAAAATTTGGTCTATTTTTGTCCACTTTTGGTCCTTGAAGGTCAAAAATGAAAAAAAAAAAATTATGGCTTAACACTTGATAGACTGGATTTGAATTTAAAATGATTTCTCTGAAGCCATTCAAGAAGCAATATTGACTGTTCCATCCTTCCAGGTTTTCTCACTTTTGATCTTTTGACCATTTGTGGAGTACTTGAACCCATCAAGCTCTGACTCACAAACCAAGACATTTCTTATCCTAAACTCATTTCCCTTTCTGACTTCTTCCCTCCAACTCAATTTTATAAGCCTCTATCCTTTGTGTCCTCCTTTTCCCACCTTCTTTGGGCCCTTCTTTCCTGTCTTCTTTGTGCTGCTTTTGTCTGTTCCTTCTCCTACATCCTCATATCCACTTTGCCCTGGATCTAATACAGACTATCCATTATTATTTAACTTCTTTCTTGTATAAATATCATCTGCAGGATGACTTAATATACATTTATATTTAGAGTAGCATAATTTTCTTGTATTGCCCACATTAATACCCAGACTACACAGATCTTGATAATGACTGATAAGTAAATGGTAGAAGAAAAGTTGCTATATTTCTTTCCTTTTCCACATCATACAAGCATTCCAGGAAGGGCTTCAAGAGGTAGATCTTGTGGAAAACTTAACCATAGCAGAATACTAGGGGAAAAAAAAAAGAAAGAAAAATAAAAGAATTGATGAGGAATACTTCTCCTATCCCTCCCATCCCATTATGTAAGTAGCAGCTTCAACCTTTTATAACAGAGGAGTTTTGAGTTTGCATGAAGAAAATGATAGTGGTTTTGTTGTTGTTTTGTTTTACTTTAATTCAAATTAGGTCCTGAGTCTTTGGATGCAGCTAGAATAAATAAGTAATTAAGGGAATCCAGTGCTCCAATTGACAATTTGTCGAACATTGGTATCACCAGCTACTGGGTGAGAAACATTTTGGTAGGGATAAACGTGTATAACAAGTTACATAAGACTTCTTATTTCAATTGAAGGATAATTTTGGAGAATAAAGTTTAGACATTCAATCCTATGATTATGATTATCTAGCATTGGGGATTTGTAGGACTAGGTAAGTAAGGTCTGCTTCCTGAAATAATGGAAGCAGCCCAAGGAAATTGTAAATAGTTAAATCCTTTAAAAGGAAAAAAAAAAAAAATAAGCAGATAATGTGAATGCACACTTACAGAGAGTTACTGGTGAAGAAAGACAGGCCCTGACCTTCAGAAAGTAACTAGTGAAAGTGGCTAGTTAGGTTCTGTAGGTTATGTTAGGCACATTCACATAAGGGCCTAACCTGGTGATGCCAAAGAAAGCCTGGCACAATATGACTTCACAGGTCATACAAAACATGTGTTTGCTCCTCCAATTGTTAATAAGCAAGGTAGGTTTAGGGAGATTCATTTTTGGCTAGATTATAAACAGAGTCCAAATGATGAAAAACCTGGGGTTAGATGAGCTCATAATTTTGACAAACATATTGGAGAAAAAAATTGTAGTTATGAAAGTGGTGGGTATTGTCAAAGCTTTCAGTCATTTATTAACTGGACAGCATCAAAAGAGAATATGAAACTGTCCAGCTAATCATGGGAGGTACTGTATTAAGCAAGAGACAGAAGTCTTGAAGTAGATGGCACATTTATATCTTACACAGGAAACCACAGATGCTACCAACACAAGGCAGTCACTATTATGTGTGGGTAAAAGGGAGACTCAATAGAAATAATTATAGTAAAGCAAGTTCTGGGAAAGTGTAGGGGGAAGAGAGTAGAATTTTGCCAATTTTGGGCAGAAGAAAAATGGGCATTTAAAATATATATATATATATATATATATATATATATATATATATATTTGTTGTTGTTGTTGTTATGTGCTGTCGAGTCAGCCCTGACTCATAGCGACCCCTCCTTGGGTTTCCGAGGCAGTATCACTACGGAAGTACGGAAGTAGGATTGCCCAACCTTCCTTCCGAGGAATGGCTGATGGGTTTGAACCGCCAGCCATCTGGTGAGCAGTCAGGTGCCTTAGCCACTATGCTACCAGAGCTCCTATATATATATATATATAGTAGTCTATTTTTTGACAGAGAGAGGGTACTTAAACCAAGTGAAAAACAAAACAAAACAAAAACCTCCACTCAATTCTTACTCATGGTGACTTCATGTGTGTCAGTAAAACTGCGCTTCATAAGGTTATCAATGGCTGTTTTTTGGAAGTAGATCTCTAGACCTTTCATCTGAAGTGCTCCTGGTGCGTTCAAACAGCCAACCTTTAGGTTAGTGGTAGAGGGTTTAATGTTTTGTGCTATTTAGGGAGTTTAAAATTGGTGAAAGGGTGGTTTATTGAATGAAAAAGTGCAGCTTGAGAGGGAAATGGTTAATAACAAAGAACAATTCACAGTTTTGTTTTTAAGATGATAAGACAGGAGAATGAGGGAGAAGGAAATGAAATCTCCTACAAACTGTCTCCAATTTAATGGAAATAGTACTTAGACTGCAACCTGTTCACTGTGAGTGACCCTGATGGTATTTGAAATACCAGTGGCATACCTTCTACAATCACAGCAACACACAGACCACCCAGTATGACAATCAGACAGACAAGTAGATGTGTACAAAGACTTGGAGTTGGAACATCAGAGAGAAAGAATAGGTTTGATGTTTCTCAAGCTGAAAGAACTAAATAAAAAGTTCAAGCCTCAAGCTGTGATACTGAAGGATTCAATGGGCAAAATATTGAATGATGCAGAAAGCATCAAAAGAAGATGGAGGGAATACACAGAGTCACTGTACAAAAAAGAATTGATCGACATTCAACCATTTCAGGAGGCAGAATATGATCAAGAACCAATGACACTGAAGGAAGAAATCCAAACTGCATTTGAAGGAATTAGTGAAAAACAAGGCTTTAGGAATTGGTGGAATACCCATTGAGATATTTCAACATATGGATGCAGTGCTGAAGACACTCATTCATTTACACCAAAAAATTTGGAAGACCTGGCCAAAAGATTGCAAGAGATTCATATCTGTGCCATTCTAAAGAAAGGTGATCTAAAAGAATGCAAAAATTTTCAAACCATATCATTAATACCACACACAAGTAAAATTTTGCCAAAGGTTTTAAAAAATGGTTGCAATAGTACATTGACAGGAAACTACCAGAAATTCAAACTACATTCAGAAAAGGGTGTGGAACAAGGGATATCATTGCTGATATCAGACAGATCTTGGCTGAAAGCAAAGAGTACCAGAAAGATGTTTACCTGCGTTTCATTGACTATGCAAAAATTTCCAACTGTCTGGATCATAACAAATTATGGCTAATGTTGCAAAGAATGGCAATTCCTGAACACTTAATTATGCTCATGAGATCCTGTCCATAGACCAAGAGACAGGCATTCAAACAAAACAAGGGAATACAGCATGGCTTAAAATCAGGAAAGGCATGGATCAGGGTTGTATCTTTTCATCATACTTATTCAATCTGTATGCTCAGCAAAAAATTCGAGAAGGTCTATTTGAAGAAGAAAATGGCATCAGGATTGGAGGGAGACTCACTAAAAACCTGTGATATACAGATGACATAACCTTCCTTGCTGAAAGAATATGACTTCAAGTATTTACTAATGAACACCAAAGACTACAGTCTTCAGTATGAATTAAACCTCAACATGAAGAAAACAAAAGTCCTTACATCTGGACTAACAAGTAACATCATGATAAATGGAGAAAAGATTAAAGTTGTTAAGGGTTTCATTTTACTTGGATTCAGAATCAATGCCCGTGGAAGCAGCAGTCAAGAAATCAGATGACAGAGTTCCGGCAAGATGGCGGACTAGGCAGAAGGATTGCACAGACCCTCTTCAACAAAGATAAGGGAAACCAATGAACACAGACACAAAAGATAATCTTGGACCCCTGAGCCTTGAAGGAAAGGATGCAGAATTGGACTAAACCCCAACTAGCAGAAGAATTTGCGTGAAAATACCAAAAA
>NW_006921726.1:4504200-4506048 GCF_000298275.1 Orycteropus afer afer
CCAGGTCTATATAAGACCACCCTCTTCCTGCTCTTCCTCTTCCTCTTCTTCCTCTTTCTTCTTTTCTTCTTCTATTCTTCCTCTTTCTTTCTTCTTCTCTTCTTCTTCTCCTCTTCTTCCTCTTCTTTCTCCTCTTCTTTTCCTGTCCTTCCTCAGTGCAGGCGCCCTTTTGCCTCCTTAATAAAATCTCCTGTTGGGTACCCTGGTGTGTGGCGTGGTCGTTGAGTGCTGACGGAGCTCTAATATTGGTGTCAGAAGCGGGATTGCTGGTGCCCCCGATTCCTCATCAGAGGGTCCAGAAACCCCCATTCCCCCGGCACTCCGACCTGCCCCCCAGCACCTGCGACCATCTTCCCTGGCGCCTTCCCAGCAAACAACACCGGCAAATCATCACCTTCGCCACGGGCTGGGTAAGTCCTCTAACAACAGCTCAGGTATCTGAGTCCTAAGTCCTAGCTGACTAGAAAAACAAGACTCCACTCCAGAGCGCAAACCGGGTACCAGGTTTTGTGTCTCCCCACCGTGAGTCCGGGACTCACTGGGACAAGTCCAGGACTTGCCCGTTCCGCCCCCACCCACTGCAGGACACCTCAGAAGGTGGTGTGGCCCCATTTCCAAGCCCTCTCCCCATGGTCAGACGCCTCCACGAGGAGCCTAGGCTTCCACACTTAGGATCGGGTCCTAAGCTGGGGTGTGCGATCTGTACCTTGAAAGACGTCTTAAGTTATAGGCGCCACCCTTTGTCTTGCTTCTGGTCACCATGGGCTCTGGATCCTCTATACCCACAGACTCTCCCTGGGGTGTTTGTTATGGAACCTTGAAGGCTTAGATTTAAAGCCCAAGTGTCCACTCAAATTTGGCCCCAATATAAATTGGACAACCAAAACGTTTGGCCACCTAATGGCTCACTTGAATCTAGTCTAATTCAAGACCTGTATAACATTTGTGAGTGCCAAGGAAAATGGTCGGAGATTCATTCAAGGGTTTCTTATCTCCATAGTCAGCCTTCCCTCTTCTTGCTAGCTGATCAACAATCCCCTCCCCCAAAGCTGCTAGTAGCCCGATCTCTTTCCACCCCAGCACCCCTGCTCTTTGAGTCTGGCGGCCATCTCAACCAGCAGATGATCCTCCTCCTTATTGGGGAGAGCCACAAGCAGCTCCACCCTAGGCTCTAGTTCCTCACTCATCCCCCCCAAGCCCACAAGAGCCTCCCACTCCCTCCCCTCCTCCTTCTCCCTCCACCCCTCCCTGCGTGCCAACTCCACCCATCAATCGTTCCTGCCCAAGCCCATAAGTCATCTGACCCTGAAGTTTCTCAGTCTGCCTACATGATGGTGCCCTTGTGAGAGGTTGCCGGAGCTGAGGGAATTGTTCAAGTCTATACCCCTTTTCCAATGGCTGAGATGGCTCTCATTCAGTCTAGGTTTGGATCTTTCACTTCCAACTCTGCAACCTTTATCAAACAGTTTTAATTCCTGACACAATCATACCAGCTAACCTGTCATAATATTTTTGTTGTCCTAACCAATTCACTTACCCCTGAGGAGAACAAAAGAGTGCTGGAGTAGGCCCATGCCCATGCAGATCAAGAACACCTCACAAACAATCATCACCCGGCAGGCGCGGATGCTGTCCCCGATCGAGACCCAAAGTGGGACTACAATACTTAGGCAGGTACTGATGCCAGAAACAGGTAAGTTAGCTGCCTACTCCATGGTCTATGCCGAGCAGCCATGAAAGCTGTCAATTATGATAAACTAAATGAAAGTATTCAGGATAAAAATGAAAATCCATCCGCCTTCCTTCAGAGACTGACTGAAGGCTTCCGGCAATATACTAATCTAGATC
>NW_006921726.1:4507565-4509174 GCF_000298275.1 Orycteropus afer afer
CTCTCCCGGGGGTGCAGAATAAAAACTTCTCTTTAACCCCTCCTCCTTTTCGTGGACCAGGAACCTCCAGCCACCACCATCCAACACTGGTGAGTTTCCCATTTTTGACTAGTTTCCCAATCCTGGGCACCTAGATCCCAAGTCCTGGTTCCATTTCCAGAGCCTCTGTCCACAAACCGTGAGCTCACATCAGAATCTCTTCCACTCCAAAGGCTGAAGTACCCTGGGGATGCCCTGGGTTCCCTGTCTTTCCTTGGCATAGCTGTTCCAGACTGAAGACTACAGCAGAGATGTCTACTGTTTTCTTCCAGTCTCCATTTCCAAGATTCTGGCAAAACGACTGGGACACTGGTCCTTTGACTGAATCTTTCCACCGGGACTTAAGGGATCATGGGTAACCAGAACTCCAAACCAGACCCAACTACTCCGCTGGGGTGTCTCTTACTCAATCTCCATGCCCTGGGGCTGGCTCAGGACTTACGCTCCAAACACCTAATTTTCTATTGCAGTACTGTTTGGCCCCAATAATAATTCTCCATAGCCTGAGCAAGGAACTTTTGATTTTAGCATCCTCACTGATCTTGATAATTTCTGTCGCCGCATAGGCAAACGACCGGAGGTTCCCTACATCTAAACTTTCTTTTACCTGCGCTCCCGTCTCTTTCTCTCTCTGCTCTACTTGTAATACCATCCAAATTCTCCTAACACATGAAACTCCTATCCAAACCCTCCTCTAAAGACTCCTCAACCCCTCTCAGTTTCCCTAGTCTAAAATCTTTGGGGTTAGAGTCCCCTTTGGCCTCTTCGGGGGTTCAAGTCCCCCCTTGGCCGAGTTAGGTAGGGTAGAGGGTTCGAGTCTCTCTAGCAGCTCTCTGGGGTTAGAGTCCCCTTTGTCCTCTTTGGGGGTTGAGTCCCCTTTGGCCAGATTAGGTAGGGTTTGAGTCTCTCTAGCAGCTCTAGTAGACAGTTCACATTCAGTTTCATTGCAGTTAGTGTCTGTCTGTGTGACTGTTTAGTGTGAATGATATATGTGAAGTTTCAAGACGAAAAGTCACGGAATTTGAATGGGCCTGAAGTTGCATTCCGTGTGAGGTCAGATTAGCATAACAGTGTGGTTTAGGCCTCCACTCCAGGGTTTATACGGAAATACCTTAGCCAAAGACCCACTGAAACCTTCGTAAGAAGGGTGGATGACCAGGCATCAGAGAGGTCCTTGGGACTTGTCTTTTGTTTTGTGTGCGCCACTGTCACTATGGGAGGTATCCCCAGTAAATCCACTGTGTTAGAATACATGATCAAAAAATTTTCCAAAGAGATTTAAAGAAGATTATGGTGTTAGCCTCAGTCCATCTAGATTAAGAATCTTTTATGAGACCCATCCACCAGAGCACCCGACTTCCTCTTTTTCTGACCACCTGAATCTCTTTCATCCCCACCTCATAGACTACCCCCCTTATTCAGGACAGACACTTTCATCTCCACCTCCTGTTAACCCCACTGCACCATCCCTGCCACCCCCACCTTCCTCTTCATTAACATCTCCAGACACCACTTCCCCAGAGTCCTTTTTTACCCTTCCCAGTGAGCAGCCACACCCATTCTCAACAGC
>NW_006921726.1:4510144-4535137 GCF_000298275.1 Orycteropus afer afer
ATACTACAAATCACCAACCAGGCAAAACAACCCAGCATCTCTGAAGTTGAAGCAAAAGAAAACTGGTTTTGGTACTACAAGAGACAAACTCCAGTGCATGTATAGACTGGAAGGCCCCGCTTCCAAAGACACCATGCCCCTCACCAGCAGGAAGCAGCTCCAGAGGATTGACCTTCACCCCTTTTCCCACAAAAGCGGGCCCTTTTTTTTTCCTTCGTTTTAAAAAACCAAAGAGGGGGGAATGTTAGAGATATGCCATGCCATCTTGCATGGCTCTTCTGGGTTCTTCTTCATTCCCTGCTGCCCTGCCCAAGGTCATAAGTCAGTTAAAGGAAGTCGAAACTGAGCTTCCTGCAAGGCGCGAATTTTAAAAGGCAACATAGCCTCTGATAGGTTAAGACCTCTTCCCCCAGCTCTGGTGTACAACCTCCTAACCCCAGGTCTATATAAGACCACCCTCTTCCTGCCCTTCCTCTTCCTCTTCTTCCTCTCTCTTCTTTTCTTCTTCTATTCTTCCTCTTTCTTTCTTCTTCTCTTCTTCTTCTCCTCTTCTTCCTCTTCTTCTTCCTTCTCTTCTTCTGTCCTTCCTCAGTGCAGGCACCCTTTCACCTCCTTAATAAAATCTCCTGTTGGGTACCCTGGTGTGTGGCGTGGTCGTTGAGTGCTGATGGAGCTCTAACAACAACAACAATGTTGTTGAACAAATTTGGTGGTATCTTACAATAACAACAGCAGTACTTAGGCAGAGAGGAGGAGAAAGAGAGAGTGAGAGCGAGAAGGAAGAGATAAAATAGGAATCTTCAGTGACCTGCTGAGTATCGTGGAACAATGTTTGGTGCCCAGTGAGGGTGACATTAAATTATGCATTGACATATACACACGATGGAAGAATGCACAGAAGTTATTCTGAGCAACACACAACAGCTATCACATATTTTGTGATATGATTATTTTCTTGTGAAAATAAAATTTCTTACCAAGAATAAGTAGCATTAAGGAGCTCTGATAGCATAGTGCCTAAGGCACTTGACTGCTAACCAGAAGCCTGGCTGTTCAAACCCTCCAGCCACTCCTCGGAAGGAAGGTTGGGCAATCTACTTCCATAGTGATGCTGCCTTGGAAACCCAAGGAGAGGTTGCTATGAATTGAGTCTGACTCGACAGCACATAACAACAACAACAACAAGTAATCTGACAAAATAGAAAAGAAACTGTCATGTTATTTTAAGCAAAAAAAAAAAAAGATCAATCTGCTGTGTCATTTTTACCTATATTATCAGCTCATTAATTTCTTTCCACCTCTGATGGGCTTACAATTAAATAGTTTCTCTTAATAGCTAGAGATGATACATATTATAAGCTTTTAATGTATTACTTTGGTTACAATAATACAGGGGAGTAGTTGGTAAGTCATTTTGTTGGTAATTAGAAGGTCAGTGATTCAAACCCACCAGCTGGCCAGTGAAAGGAATAAAAGGAAATCTATTTCCATGAAAATTTACAGCCTTGGAAACCCAGTGAGTGTCTCTATGAGTCAGAATCAACTCGATGGCAGCAAATTTGGTTTTTGGTTTTTGGTTTTTGGTGGCACAATGGTTAAGAGCTAGGCTACCAATCAAAAGGTTGGTGGTTTGAACCCACCTCTCCTTGGAAGAAAGACCTGGCAATCTACTCTCTTTAAGGGAGTAAATTACAGTTTAGGAAACCCTATGTGACAGTTCTATTCTGTCTCATGGGTCAAAAATCTACTGACAGCATCTAAGAATGACTTGACCAACTAGTTTCATTCAACAACGTCTTTTCCTTTTTGAAGACCTTCTGTATCATGTATCTGATGAAATCTTTTGTGTTTTTCTTTTCCATCCAAAAAAATTTCTATTCAAAATTTTAAAAAATTCTGTTTTCTCAGTTTTTTTTGTTAGTGTTATTAGAACTAAATTTCTCTTGGGATTTGATCACGCAAGCTGCTGTATCCCACAATAATGTTTTCTCTGAGGAAACAAAAACAATAAAAATAACTTTAAAACTGTTACATGCAAGACATTGAAAATGAGATTGTTTAAAGGAGAAAGGATCAAAGATCTGGGATACTCAGAACACAATTCTTCCCAGGACCATTTGCATCATAAAATGTAATTCATCAGCCATTATATCTGCATGGCTCTCCAACTGATGGACACTGATTATAACAACCAGGGAATGTTGCTATTCATGGTGTGTAATGAGCAAGTTTATGAGGCATCCTGCTAGTCACAGGTCTGGCAGTGGCTGAAACTTCAGAGAACCCAGACACCTTAACAAAAACAACAACAACAAAAAAAACAACCACAATGACAACACCTCAGGAAACCAAACCAAAACAAAACTCCTTTCCTTTATTGCCATTTTATCCAAATTTAGAAAAAGCTACAAAGCCACATAGTATTTCTCCTATAGAATATATTTTATATAAGAGTTTAGATACTTCTTTCTATATAGTGAAAGAAATGGAATAGCAGATTTTGAACATAAGAGCCAAACCTTGAAAAGTTTAGAGGATTGTGCTTAAGGTCTAAATGGCTTGAGAAAATAAAACCAACAGATTAAATGGCTCATTCACAGGAGTCCCTGGTTGGTACAGTTACGCACTCCACTAGTAGCCAAAAAATTGGTGGTTCAAATCTACTCAGAGATGTCTTGGACAGACCTGGCAATTTGCTCCTGATAGGTCACAGCCTTGAAAACACTATGGAGCATTGTTCTACTCTGCACACACTGGTTTGGAATGAGTTGGAATTGACTCAACAGCAAGTAACAACAACAAGCTATTCCCAACCCTTCAGTTTGTCTGAACCAACTACTTGTCTCCCCTTTCCTCACCAAAACTTTTGTCTAAAAGCTTATACTGTGGACAATTATATACAGACTTTGGAATTTAGCAGAACTGAAAGTGCTGCAGTTTGTGTGCCTGCCCATCTTGTCTGAGGTTTGCTCACTTTAGGCTATGCAAACATACCCAGTCTTTTCTATAGTTATAGGCTATTTTGTGTGGACTTCCATTACATTCTACCATTTTAAACTTGTTAATAAAATGGTAAAGTCACAGAATAGGACTGAGCATTAAAAATAAATGGTTCCCTAAGAGCATTCAAATAAACTTTCCTTCAGGACTTTGTAGTTCCACTGTTGGTCATGGTGAACTACTACTCTAAGTGAAGAAGAACATATCAAAAACAAAACAAAACTTTATTTTGGTTGGGGAGGAAATTCTCTGTATATATTTGCTAAGGCAAAAGTCTAATATGGATGAAATGAAGTATGTTCTTCCACCACTGCAAAACTAAAGAAAACCTTTATGTTTCAAAGGGGTTTCATAAACTTTTCAAGACCTTTCATACTATTTTCAGAGTATTGCTCTACCAATACACATACACACACACAAAGTATGTGGCTGGCTAAATTACATGGTCACTCTAGTTAAACAGGCTTTTCAATCAAATTGACTGGTCTTTTGTTTTGACTGACTAGTGAAAATTCTTAAATGTATTATTTCTTTAGGAAAATAAGATATATTCATGTTGTGCTGCTGGAAGCTATTGTGTCTCCATAGTCCGAGTTTTTTTTTTTTTTTCCTCTCTCAAAGTTTTCTTTTAAAGTTGTTAAGTCAATGGATTTTTCTCTCTCTGGTTCCCACTTTACATGTCTGAGTTTTCCAATGAAAGCTATTTCCTCTTCTTGACAGGAAATGCCAAGGCAAAAAAAAAAAAAAAAAAAGCTTGACTATTTAAGACATTTATTGAGGGGACACCAGAAGACAGCTTCTCCAAATGCTCCTAGATTTGTTTTTGTCATTATGCATAGGAAAACATAAAAGAGATGAGAGAGTCCCCAGTGCTTTGGGATACTTATTGATCTGAATAAGCCTTGCTGGAGGATGAGCTTCAAACAAGTCTTCCTCTGACGGCACACACTTTGTCATGACCAGATGCTTTTGAACATGTGAATTAATCCTGCATTATTGCATGGATGATTGATGTTTTTACTCTGAAAGCACAGGGACCCCTGTGAAATATCCAAGGTGCAGGGATATTAAGACAATGATAATGTTGGCATGGTTTTGCTGTGAATTGAGTTCGTGTTGCAATAAGTACCAGGTAAAAGATGCATACTTTAATAATGCCCCATACATTTGGAGAAAATTCAGCAAGATTCTAACCCCATTTGGCAACAAAAAATGCTCCAGTAGTAAACTTTATTTTTTGTGTGTAGGTATGCCACTTGTGTCTTCAGTGCACAAATAAGAATGGTAAATTTCATGGCTGAGAGTATATTTGATCAGTATTCATATTTCTATAGAGACCAAGTTAATTTCTACATTAATCAAGTCTGGTCTGGAGAGAAATCCAGATCAAGCTGGTTTAAGCAAATAAGGGAATACTGGATCAGTAAGAAGGAAGCAAGGATCCCTGGTGGTGCAGTGGCTAAGTGCTCAGTTGCTAACTGAAAGATTGGTGGTTTAAATCCTCCAGCCACTCCACAAGAGAAAGATATGGCAGTCTGCTTCCATAAAAATGACAGCCTTGGAAAGCTTATGAGGAAGTTCTACTCTGTCCTATATGGTGGCTATGAGTCAGAATCGACTTCATGATAATAAATCTGTTTTGTCTTTTTTTTTTTGGTTTAAGAAGGAAGCACAGAGGTGTATCTGGCTTCAGATGAGGCTGGAACCAAGGTTCCAACTACATTTGCAGAAGATCATCTCTCCCCTCTGCTCCTTGTTGGCTTCCTTCTCAGGTAAGCTTTCCCACTGTGGCCACAGATATGACCACAAGCAGCCTTAGTTTATATGCTACCAGTTTGGCAACCCCAGTGAAAAAAAAGAAAGAAAAAATGCATGTTCTTTTCCCAGCAATTCCACCAAAAGCGCAATGATTGATTGATTGTCTTGGTTTCATCCTGGAGAAAAGTGAGTCAAGTAAAGCATGTGTGTGGAATGTGCCCCACTTAAAAATCATGGAAAGAGAGTATTTCCCCCAGTGAATGACAGACAAAGAAGAAAAAAAAGTGTTGCCTAACAAAGTGACGATTGTAGCGAATTTTAGACTGTATTCAGAATTCATTCTTTTTCAGATTTTTATGAAATAGTTATAAATTTGAGTATGTATTTATTAATCAAATAATTTGTAAAGAATAAAGTTTATCTAAGCCATATTTTCTGGAAGGATATGATTCAAAAGTAACTGTTTTTAAACGTATATAACTTTGTTTTTAAACTTCAAACTATTGGGAAAAAACAAAAATTTCTCCAATTAATCCTGGGTAAAAGGAAGTAATACTAAAAATGATAGCTTGCTCAGAAAATAACAGCAATGAGTATTATTTTTCAAATTATGTGGTAATATAAAAACATTTTAAGAAAAATTCATTGCCTTGTGTTTGAGCTCCTGCTAACAGTGATGAAAAAAATGTGGAAATGGAAAATAGTGATGGGGGAACAAAGTGATGAAATTACACATGAAGAATGTTAAAAAGGCAAATGGTTTGTTACATATATATGTATATATATATATATATATATATACCACAATAAAAAATAATAGAAAGAACAGAAGTAAACATACTGATTATTAGAAATAAATCAATAGAAAAGACAAAGTAAAGGAAGAGAAAAAAAAAAGAAAAATAGAAAGTGATAAAATTGATAAGGCCAAGAATTGATACTCTGAAAAATCATATGAAAGAGACAAAACTTTGCCATAGTTAATAGGGGAAAGAAAAAATAAAAATTTTTATGCATGTATGTGTTTGTCTGTGTGTGTATAAAATGGTGAGTAAAGAGAAATGGTGATGTCAGTTGTAGGACCAAGCAATGTAAAGTCTCTGACAACTTTAGTCTTTTCTCCATTTATCATGATGCTGCTTATAGGTCCAGGTGTGAGGATTTCTGTTTTGTTTACATTGAAATGTAATCCATACTGCAGACTATATTCTTCAGTCTTCATCAGTAAGTGCCTCAAGTCATCCTCATTTTCAGCAAGCAAAGTTGTATCGTCAGCTTATCTCAGGTTGTTAATGATTCTTCCTCCAATCCTGATGCCATGTTCTTCTTCATATAGTCCAGCCTGTCAGATTATCTGCTCAGCATACAGATTGAATAAGTATGGTGAAAGGATATAACCCTGACACACTCCCTTCTTGCTTTTAAACCACGTAGTGTTCCCTTGTTCTGTTCCAAAGACAGCCTCCTGGTCTATGTATAGGTTCTTCATGAGTATAATCAAGTGTTCTGGAATTTCCATTCTTCTCAATGTTACCCATAATTTGTTATGATCCACACAATCATATGCTTTTGCAAGTGAATAAAACACAAATAAACATCTTTCTTGCATTCTTTGCTTTGAGCAAAGACCCATCTGACATCAGCAATGGTATCTCTCATTCCACATCCTTTCCTGAAACCAACTTGCATTTCTGGAAGTTCTCTGTGAATACACTACTGCAACCATTTTTCAATTATCTTCAGTAAGATTTTACTTACATGAGATATTAATGATATTGTTGGATAATTTCCACATTGTGTAGGATCTCCTTTCTTTGGAATGTACAAATATGGATCTCTTCTAGTCAGTTGTCCAGGTAGCTGTCTTCCAAATCTCTTGGCATAGCCTCTAATGGGGCATCCATTTGTTGAAACATCTCAATGGGTATTCCTGGAGCCTTGTTCGTTGGCAATTCTTTCAGTAATTAATGATTATGACTATGATAGTTTATTTATTTTTTAAAAAATATATTTATTGAAATAAAATTTATATACAGTGAAATATACAAAACTGAAGTGACATGGGTCAATACATTTTTTTTTTTTTTGCAGTGTTCCCTCCCCTTCCCTCCCACCCCTGGTAACCAACAAATCAAGTTTTCTTCTATATATAAACCTTTCCTTCACTTTTTACAATAATGTACTAATACTATTACTTGTCCTTCTGTGATTGACTTATTGCACTCAGCATAATGTCCTCCAAGTTCATTCATGTTATGCAGTGTTTTGCAGATTCTACATTATTCTTTAGTGCTGCATAGTATTTCATTGTGTGTGTGTGTACCATAGTTTGGTTATCAGTTCTTCTGTTGATGTGCATGTAGGTTGTTTCCATCTTTTTTCTATTGTAAATAGTTCTGCAATGAACATGGGTATGCATATATCTCCTTTTGTCCTGGCTCTCACTTCTTTAGGATATACACCTAGTAACAGGATTGCTGGGCCAAGTGATATTTCTAATTCCAGCTTTTTAAGGAATTGCCATACTGTTTTCCACAGTGATTGTATCATTTGACAGTCTCACCAGCAGTGGATGAGAGTACCAATCTCTCCACAACCTTGGCAGCATTTGTTATTTTCTATCTTGTTGAACTTTGCCATTGGTGCTGGGACAAGATGGTATCTCATTGCTGTTTTGATTTATATCTCTCTGATGCTAATGATCATGAGCATTTCTTTATGTATTTGCTGGCCACCTGAATATCCTCTTTGGTGAAGTGTCTATTCATGTCTTCTGCCCGTTTTTTTAATTGGATTGTTAAACATTTTGTTGTTGAGATGTTAGAGCTTTCTATAAATTTTAGACATAAGTCCCTAGTCAGATACATAAGTATTAACAAGTATGAATTTGTTGCTGTCATTTTGTTGTGAGGTTTTTTCTGGTGTTGCTGATTTCCTTATTCCATATAATTCTCTGTGCTGAGCTTGTTTTGTTTATGAGGTGTGTTATCACTTCCTTCATTGACATTACTTTGTTGTTGTTGTTGTTATGTGCCGTCGAGTCAGCCCTGACTCATAGCGACCCCTCCTTGGGTTTCCGAGGCAGTATCACTACGGAAGTAGGATTGCCCAACCTTCCTTCCAAGGAGTGGCTGGTGGGTTTGAACCGCCAGCCTTCTGGTTAGCAGTCAAGTGCCTTAGCCACTATGCTACCAGAGCTCCTGACATTACTTTAGTACTTGCTAAATATTTGTGCTGGTTCTCTTTTTTATTATATGAACTTTTATCATTTTTCTTTGAGGTTATGCTGTGATTTATAATTACCTTCCCAAGTTTAGAATAGTCCGTTCAATCTTGTAGTTGTCTTGACTTCCCTACCATTTAGAAGTTCTGTAACTAAACAGTTTTTCTTTCTTTTTGGTCTGTAGTTGTCCTCATTTGTCAATTGATGTCTCTGGTTCCCTGTTTACAATTTTGTAGGCTTATTTACTTTGGATATGTCCATAACTGGGATGGTTTCTGGATTATGTCATTATGTGTGTTAATGGTTGGTTGTTGTTTGCTGTTTTTGGTTCTCTGTCCAAAGGACTCCCTTTAGCATCTCTTGTGAGGTTGGCCTGGTTTTAACAAATTCCCTTAATTTCAGCTTATCTGAAAATGTTCTAATTTCATCATCATATTTGAGGGACAGTTTTGCTGGGTATATAATTCATGGTTTTATATATGCCATCCCATTTTCTTCTTGCCTGCATGATTTCTGCTGAGAAATCCAAGCTTAGTCTTATTGGTTGCCTCTTATAGGTAACATTTAATTTTTCTCATGCTGCTTTCAGGATTCTTTCTGTCTTTGATTTTGGTGAGTTTAATGAAGATATGTCTTGATGATTTTCTTTTGGGGTCTATCCTGTTTGGGGTTCCTTGGACTTCTTGAGTGGATATATTCTCATCTTTCATCATACTGGAAAATTCTCTTCCAACAAATCTTGAACAACGTTCTCTGTGGCTTTATCAGTCTCTTCCTGTTCTGTAATTCTGATTACACATAGGTTACTCCTTTTGATGGTATCCCACATGAGCCTTAGGCTTTCTTCATTTAGTTTTGATCTTTTTTCTGATTGATCCCTTTCCAAAGAAGTATTGACATATTTGCCTTCAATCTCATTAATTCTGTCTTCCATTGATTCAATTCTACTGCTTTGCCCATTCAATATGTTATCTATTTCTGAAAATTTAGTGTTAGTCTTCTGGATTTTTGTCTGTAGATTTTGTATCATTTCTAATATTTCATTTATTTTGTCATTTTGGTCTTATATTGTCTTTTGAAATTGTTCTAGGTTCTTTGTGTTTTCCTCAGTTTTACCAGTGTTTTCTTTGATCTGTTTCTCAATTAGTTCAAAATACCTAAATACAATTCTTTTGAATTTCTTATCAGAGAGTTCCAACATTGCATCTTTCTCAGGGCTGTGTTTTGGGTCTGTATCCTGGTCCCTTGTTTCTCCTCCTTTATGTTGCCTCTTTGTGTATACTGTGATGCTCTGTTGTCTCTGAGGCATTGTGACGTTTTTATGTTTATATTTAATGGATGATTGTATGTTGGAGTGATTTGCCCACAATTTTTGTTTTCTTTGTTTTGTTTGTATGTTATCTACATAAGCAGAGAACTGTACAGTGCTCCTATATTCACTAGATGGCAGCATTTATACACTCACCACCTGTCTCCTTTCCCATTGTAAACCTCCCATATGTCCCTGCCATCCTTGACAAACGGAGCCTGTTCTTAGGTCCCTGGAATCTGAATGAGAATGCTGTCACTTTAAAATCCAAAATGGCCACCACTTATAAGCATATTTAAAGTGACTCTTGGTCACTTTAAATATCCAAAATGGTTGCCACTTATAAACAATCAAAATGGCTGCACCCTCCAGACAGCCAAAAGTTCACAGCTCAGGCTATCTCCCTGCTTGTTGTTTCCCTTCCTAGTCATAGGCCACCAGCACAGTTGACCCTGCAGCCCTTGCAGCAACTAGGTCTGATCTTTAAGTCAATTCTCAGGTCCCAGAACCACTTGGAAATATTCAGGTTGTTGGTCCTGTCAAAGCAGCTGACAGTCCACTTCTCCAGATGTCTCCATACTCATGTTTTTCCTTCAGGTTTTTCCACCAGTTGGTGACTAATTCACTTCTCTGTACTTCCTTTCAACCCTCAGGGCTCCAGGATTATCTTCTCTATCTGTCAATTGATTCCTCTTTTCTTCATTGAAGAAGGTATGTGTAGCTTGTGTGCTTAATCCTCCATCTTAATGGAAGTCCTCTGTGGTGGTTATATTTTTGTGTCAGCTTGGCTAGGCCTGGTTAAGTGGCTGGGCAGCTGAATGTAGTATTCCCCATGATGAGACTGGCAATCAACTCCATGGTGGAATCTACTGTGAGCAGTTGAGTAGCTGCCTCTGGGTATGTGGTCTGCTTTCTGTATATAAGCAGCAGCTTTGGGAATGGTCTCTAGCCTATGGCACACTTGGTCCCTGCATGTAGCCATGTCATTGTTTAGCAGCCTGCCATGCTCAGCCAACCTTGGGACTTACAATGGACTTGAATTAATGGCCTGCCATGTGGTTTGGTAACATCAGGACTGTACCATTTTACTTGTCACCCTTGGGCTTCTCAGCCTCACTAGCTAGCAGCTATCTGAGTGAAAAATGTCTCTAGCTTCAGTGGGCCAGCAGCTGGAGGCAGACCTGAAGCCCTGAAGGACTTTCACCCAGCCCCTAGAGCCTGGCACTTTGAACTTGGACTTAAAGCCTCCAAACTGTGAGAGAATAAACTCTTGTTTGTTAAGGCCATCCTATTTGTAGTATATTCTTGTCATAGCGACACTAGGTAACCAGAACAGAATCTGGTACCAGGAGAGTGGGGTGCTGCTCTGACAGATATCTAAAATGTGGAAGTAGGAGTAGAGTGTGTCCTTGACCCAAGACTCTGGAAGAGAGACCCCAGCATACAGCATGACAGATGGCAGGAGCAGAGCAAGACACCAGCATGACAGATGGCAGGAGTAGAGCCCAAGGACCTGAATGAGAGATGGCAATAGCAGAGCTGAGAGAACCAGCATAAGATAGCGACAGTGTTAACAGCCTACGGAGGAGAAAGTGTGATGCGTTTGGTTAGACGGCTTACTGGCAGAGTGGGTTGCCTTTGAGCATTAATTGGTAGAAAAGACTGGCATGAAATGGGGTAGCAGGTTGGCCAGCCCATGGAGCAAGAAAGCTGAATGCTTTCGAGGCAGGAAGATTTCTAGCGGAGTGGGTTGCCTTTGGCATTAATCAACAAAAGCAGAGACCAAGGAAATTGAAGCAGAGCTGCCTCAGCCTGAAAGACCTTGGCCTTTTGGGGTGGAACGACCACAGCCCCCTAGGTTTCAAAGAGCCAGACTTTCACCAACTTGGTTCTGGAGCGTGGGGCTGCTTGTTCATGTGAGCCAGTGGGATGGAGCCATAGCCCCTGCCCAAGAGTGAGAGGGTGGTCTGCCATGCCCAAGCGAGAGAGGAACAGGGCCTGCCAGGCCAAGGGGGTGAGGTGGCCACTTAGTGGAACTAGAGGACTGGAACCACCCAGAGAGAGAGATCTGTACAACAGATACCACCCATTGAAGATCTGTATAGGTGCCAAGTTGACAAGGGGTAGAACTGTGGTGGTTATGTTTATGTTCCAACTTGGCTGGACCTGGTTGAGTGGCTGGGCAGCTGGATGTAGTATTCCCCATGATGAGACTGGTAATCAACTCCATGGTGGAATCTACTGTGAGCAGCTGAGTAGCTGCCTTAGGGAATGTGGTCTTCTTCCTGTATATAAGCAGTAGCTTTGGAAATGGTCTCTAGCCTATGGCACACTTGGACCCTGCATGTAGCCATGTCATTGTTTAGCAGCCTGCCATGCTCAGCTGACTTTGGGATTTACAATGGACTTGAATTAATGACCTGCCATGTGGTTTGGTAACATCAGGACTGTACCATTTTATTTGTCAACCTTGGGCTTCTCAGCCTCAGCAGCCAGCAGCTGTCTGAGTGAAGAAATGCCTCTAGCTTCAGTGGGCCAGCAGCTGGAGGCAGAGCTGAAGATCAAGGCTGAAGGACTTTCACCCAGCCCCTAGAGCCTGGCACTTCGAAGTTGGACTTAAAGCCTCCAAATTGTAAGAATAAACTCCTGTTTGTTAAGGCCATCCCATTTGTGGTATATTTCTGTCAGAGCAGCACTAGGTAACCAGAACACCCTCCAAAGCTGACTATGCAGAAATTTTTTGACACAAATTTTCAAATGGCCCCCTGTGATGTTCAATCCAATAATTTACATCATTAGAAGAAAATTATTGCACAAAACAGGATCTGTATTTCTGTTATTTATGATGTCTGTAGATGTGACAATATCAGATTCTAAAATATTTTCACTGTCTACACCATTATTAAAATTTTTACTGCAGCAAGAAACGGATACAGAATTTGGAATAAATCTGTTATATTCATATTGCTGTTGGCACCCTCCCAGAGGTGACGTAGTGCCTAAGGCCTTTGGTTGCTAACCACTTCTCAGAGATTCTGCCTCAGAAACCCAAGGTGAGGTCACTATGAGTGGGGATCAACTTGATGGCAGTGAGGTTGTTTTTGTTTTTTTTTTTACTTTGTTATTAGCACCCTCTGATACTTCTGGGGGACTTCTGTCATTTACATATTTCCTTCTAATGATTCTGTGATGGTGAACTGCTTAATAATTAGTTGACAATCTTTGTTTTGTTGTGTTTTGAAAATCTTCTCTTAAATTATGTAAATACCCTGTATTTTCAATACTAGCAGTACTAGTACAGTGATTTGCACCCATTAAACTTGGGCATTCAGTGGAAGAAATCTCTTTTGGTTAATTACATTTTAAAAAGGAAGTAAGTTTTGGAATTGTGTGTGTTTATTTATTTTTCTCCCTTTTTATTTTCTTTAAATTAACTTTTTATTGTGATTTAGGCAAAGTTTACAGAGAAATGTGGTCTTTCACTCAACAACTCATATACATTTTGATATCTGACATTGATGGCAGTCACCACAATGTAATGGCACTCTCTCCACTTCTTCCCTGTGTTTACCATTTCCATTTCTCCTTCTTTCCTATCACTTTCTGCCTTCTGAGCTTGATCCCTGGGCAAATGCTGCTTTTTTGATTTTGTATTGTTTGTTGTTCTGAGGAGTGGTACCGCCATAGTACTATTGTTCACCTCATAGGCCTGTCTATTCTTTGACTGAAAACTGAGCCTTGGGCATGAGATCTGTTCCAGGCTTGACAGGTATCTAAGGGCCATAGTATTGGTAGTTATAATTGTCTTTCACAAATCCTTTTCTTTTTATCTTCTGGAAGCTTTTGTTTTTGTGCTCCACCCCTCCTTGGGTTTTCCGAGGCAGTATCCGCAGATTGCCCAATCTTCCTTTGAGAAGTGCCTGGTGAGTTTGAGCCTACACATTTCTGGTTAGCAGTGAAATGCTTTAGGCACTACACCAGCAGAGCTTTTTTTTTTTTTAAGAGTTATTGCTATTTCATTTTATCTGGATATAACATTATGCCATTTAAAACATTTTTTCTACTGTAGCAAATATATTTGAATAATTGAAAGTAAATAAAATTTATAAAACAAGTAAAATTTATAAAATGAAGTTTATATTTATAAAATGCATGTTGACACAAAAATTTATATTTGAAAATTGTTGTTGTTATGTGCCTTCGAGTCAGACCCGACTTATAACAACCCCTCCTTGGGTTTCCCAGGCAGTATCACTACGGAAGTAGATTGCCCCATCTTCCTTCTGGGGAGTGGCTGGTGGGTTTGAACCGCCGGCCTTCTGGTTAGCAGTCAAGTGCCTTAGCCACTATGCTACCAGAGCTCCCAATTAGTAAGTAAAAAATTGATTTAGAACATATAATTTTGTTCTTCAGGTCTGAGAGAGTCAAAAGAAATCATATTTACAAGTTAACTACTCACTACTGTCCAGTCGGATCCAACTCATAGCTACCCCTCCTTGGGTTTCTGAGGTGGTATCACTAAAGAAGTAGATTGCCCAATCTTCCTTCCAAAGAGTGGGTAGTGGGTTTGAACTGCCAGCCTTCTGGTTAGCAGTTAAATGCCTTAGGCACTATGCCACCAGAGCTTAGAAATAATGTCATTCATTTGTTATGCAATGTTTGTTGGAAGACCTTTTGCAGATTTCTACAAGTGTTTTTCATCTTGAAATAATACTTAAAAATTTATGCATTCACTTTTGGTTCTTTGATGCTGCATTCTTCAGTTTATTGGACTACTGCTGATACCCAACAGGGGCAAGATTTATAGCAAAGAGCATGATACAAACATGCTCAATCTGAAGAAACATTTTCATTCACTTTGCAGAGGACAGAACCAGATATAGCTTGAATCACATGATTATAGTGCTACTGGAGTGTTCTTATGTGGTCAATAAGAGAGAACTGAATGTGAAGTTATACTAAATCAATCTGAAATAAAAAGGAAAATATAATTGTTACTGTATACAAATTTATTAAATGTGCATTTTATTTCTCTGTGGAATTATTCAAGTCTGATATTTGGAGATACAAACATTATTGATTTAAAAATAGAACTACTTCTGGAGAAGGAATTTTTTATGGCAGTCATAATGTCAGTCAAGTTTTTAGAAGAAAGTCAGCTTGAAGGGAATGGAAAATGAAATACATTTATATAATATTTTTATTATATAAATATTTGTTTAATTCATTTCCTTGAGGAATTACTCAGTCTCTTTACATGAAGCTACATAAATAGTCTCATAAAATATAAATGTAATGTTCTTATAAATCCCTTTGTTGCTTTCATTGAAGATGAATTTAGAAATATGCTCATTGTTGCAAAAGAGAAACATATTTTACATGATGTTGAATTTTGCATCCTTTTAATGAAACTAATACTTCATTGATTAGTGAATATAGGGTAACGTCAAGGACTGTGTCCTGTGCAATAGAAAATAAAAAATGAAACTCGATATATAAAAGAAAATTTTTCACGTTATGTAAACATTAGTATTTCTAGTGTTTTTTTTTTTTTTTTTTTTTTTGCTATGTTGTTGTTGTTGTTATGTGCCGTTGAGTCAGACCCGACTCATAGCGACCCCTCCTTGGATTTCTGAGGCAGTATCACTACAGAAGTAGAATTGCCCAACCTTCCTTCCAAGGAGTGACTGGTGGGTTTGAACCTCCAACCTTCTGGTTATCAGTCAAGTGGCTTAGGCACTATGATACCAGAGCTCCTTTGTTAGTATTATATTATTGTCATGATAATATTATATTAAATGTATGGTAGATTACATCCATGTGTATGCCAAACGTATTTTAAAGTCAAAGTTATAAATACTATTGTTTACAAAACTTAGGATATAACTCTGTACATAAATGTTATACAATTAAAAAATAACTTGATTGAATTAATTGTAATGATTGCCTTGTTTGAATTCCCTTATTTCTGCCCATCATCTGAGACTGGAATTTCCCACTGATGTAAGCAACAGCATACTCTTGTGTTTGTGTCACACTCTGAGAGATACAAATGTCATAGGAAACCGATGTTATAGACTTGTTATCTATTAATATAATCCATCCTTGCCCAGTAACCACTCATGTTGGATCCAGTTGCATACTGGATGAATGAAGAAAGACATTTGACAACCCACCCCCATGTCTTTTTTATTAGGAAGAAATAGTATATTGCCAAGATACCTGCTGAGATAAGGAACCTCAGTTACACAAGAGGGGAACAATGGGGGACAGTTGTCAACTAGGATGTTGAAGTAGTAGGGACCTCATAGATTAAACAACCTTGTGTCTGGGCACCTTCATAACCTTGTGTGAACTTTATTTCCAGCTAACATTCTTATGCACTGGAGCTGGTGTCAGTTTCATTTAGTGCCTTACCAGTTCCTTTCCACTATAGAGCTTGCTTTTCCTTGTGTCCTGTCTGCTTGGCAACTGTGGGTCTTTGCTTTGGACAACTGATGCCACTTGTTTGTTAATACTCTAAACATGTGCTTACCTTGCTTATTGGATAATCTGTCCATGTCTACTTACTGGTTAAGCAAAGATCATGTAATAAAATTATAAAAGTATTAAGAATAATCTCCGTGAGATAATGTTCATGTGCATAAATATATCCTTTCAAAGGTTAAGTGTACAGAGAACACATTTAATGGGATACAATGTTATTCAAATCTTTTTATTCCTGAGTTTCAGATAGTGAGCCATGATTTCAGAGATTTATTAAAAACATTTTTTTTCAATCTATTTGGATATTGAGCTTTAACAGTGAGAGTTTGTGTGTGTGTGTGTGTGTGTGTGTGTTTATAATAAGTTATCAGAATGATATATTCTCAACTAGATTTCTTCTGGTTGAAAGTGACAGAAAATATAATCCAATTTTCTTTAAGCAAATTCAGAGGATTCATTATTATCTTATTTAAGCTGATTAGTATTAGATTTCATGTGTAGGTGGACAGGCTCAGAAAGTATTGTAAGACTTTTCTTTTCTTCATATCTTGGCTCTGAATTCTGTTAGCTTCATTCTCAGGCGCTACATATTGTGGTTCACTAGCTTCATACAACATTTTATAACTTAAACAAAATTTCTCATATTGAGCTTTGTTTTCCTGACTTGTATCCTGTTCCCATCTGTGAAGCAATTTCTGTATCAACCAAGGATTGATAACAAAGTCATATGGTCTGAATGAACAAGAGATGGTGTCCATAAAGCAAAATTATGATAGATGCTGGTAGCAAACATTTGCTCACTTCAGATACAAAGCATAAACAACAATGGTAATAAACAACTATTAACAGTTACTACCTTTGAAAGAGGGATGAAGTTGTGGATGGAAGGAAGATTTATTTTTCATTTACTTCTTAGTTGTATTTTTCCCTATGTGTAGGCAGTACTTTTTAATAGTGAAAACCAGATCAGAAATCTTAGTGGAGGAAGGAAGGATGATTGGTTATCCATTTGAGAAAAATTAAAATGAAATATCTACACCATAACATATACTAAAAATAAGTTACCAAGGGATTAATAATGTAAAAATTAGCATGAATAATAGTAATTTTTTATGAAATTCTTGTGCTGAGGAAGACCTTCCAAAGTGAGCTATAATCAATAAAATCCATTAAAGGGAAGAAGTGTTAGCTATTTATTACTGTAAAAATAAAATAGAGAAAAACTCACACAAAAAAATATGTAGCTTAACAAGTTTACTTTAAGGTGAACACCTTATAAATATCATACAGGTACAGAAACAAAACTTCGCAAGTTAACTCAGAAGCCCCTCTGCGTGCTCCATCCCAATCCAGGTCCTCTTTCTTCCTCTAAATCAACCACTACTCCAGTGCCTAAAACATTTGACTACTAACCAGAAGGCTGGCAGTTCAAACCCACCAGCCAGTCTACCAGTCTATGGAAGGAAGATTGTGCAATCTACTTCCATAGAGATACCACCTTGAAAACCCAAGGAGGGGTTGCTATGAGTCAAATTGACTTGATGGCAGTGAGTTTGATTTTATTATGACCATGATGATGATGATTTCTCCTTCCCTGCAAAGTAAAAACTATCCTATTGCTCCCTTGTGTTTCTTCATAGCTTTGTTTTCTGTTGTTGTGTGTTGTTAGGTGCTGTTGAGTTGTCTCTGACTCATAGCGACCCTATGCACAGTAGAAAAAAACACCCCCCAGTCCTGTGCCAGCTCCACGATTCTTGCTATACTCGAGCCCATCACTGCTGCCACTATGACAATCCATCTTGTTGAGGGCCTTCCCCTGTTTCATCAACTCTCCACCTTACCAAGCATGACATCCTTCTAAAATGAATAGTCCCTTCTGACAACAAGACCAAAGTATGTGAGACAAAGTCTGCCCATTCTCGCCTCCAAGGAGCATTCCTCCAGAATAGACCTGCTAGTTCTTTTAGCAGTCCATGGCACTTTCAGCATTCTTGGCCAACACCACAGCTCAAAAGCATCAATTCTTCTTTCTTCCTTATTCACTGTCCAACTGTCACATATATGAGGCAATTGGATTAGCTTCATGACTAATACCTGTGGCAAGAAAATAAATAGTATTGGGTTCTACCATCAAGAAGGACATGATGTCTAATGTCTCTATTAATGTGATGTTAGTAATCATTGATGCTTAAAATGTATTGTTAATTGTTACTGAGTTTGCTCTGACTCATAGTGACCCCATGTACAAAATGTTCTTCACCCTCTTTACAATTGTTGCTATGCTTGAGTCCATTGTTACAGCCATTGTGTATTCTGAGTATCTTCCAATTTAGGAGGCTCATTTTCTACCACTATATAGGACCATAAGGCGCTCTGGTGGCTCAGTGCCTAAGGCATTTGACTGCTAACTAGAAGGTTGTTAGTTCAAAACGCACCAGCCACTCTGTGGAAGGAAGACTGGGCAATCTATTTTTGTAAATATGTGCTGCCTCAGAAACCAATAAGGGGTCACTATGAATCAGAATTGAGTTGATAGCAGTGAGTTTGGTTTTGGTTTTATAAAGGATCATAATTTGTTCTGAATCATAGGGTTTTTATTGTCTTACTTCTGGAAGTTGATCAACAGGCCTTTCTTTCCAGTCTGCCTCAGTCTGGAAGCTCTCTTGAAATCCGTTCACCATGGGTGACCCTGTGGACATATCTTCCAACATCTTAGCAACTCCCAAGCCACCATAGCATGTTAAACTGACAGATGGGTGGTGGACTTATTACTTAGATCTATTACAGCCACTGCTCACTTAACAAATGTTCAGATTCCAAAGACCAAATCATTAAATGAAAATTGGTGTTATCCAAAAACAGAGGATTACCACATTAGATCACAAAATGGAGGATGACTACATCATTCCTAACTTCCAAATTATGTCATTTACGTAATTGTTAAATCACTGAAAATCATGATCCAGACAAGTTGACACATAACTTTAGCCATCACAGCCAGTGTTACTCTTGCCTAGCACCCTGGCATTCATTACTGTCAGACATACATTGTTAATATACAAAATAATCAGATAGTAGATTTTTTACTTCTGTTGTAAATGTGAAATATCAGTTAATGAAATAGTTAATAAGTGAAGAATAAGTATAATTCATAAGGGCAGCAAAATGATGACACTTTAATCTATAATTTATTTTTCATGCATTACATAGAACACTTTTATAGATTTTTCCCTCATCTACTCCTTGGACATCTTGAGGGACAGGTCATACAAGAAAGGTAAAATAAATACTTGAATGTTTCTCTTTACTTAAGCTTTCAAGTAATTAATTAAGTCCTGAATCAACTTCCATAGATAACCAATTAGGTTTTTTAAAATTATATTGTTATGAATTCATAGATTTAAACATATTTGATAGGTTTCACTCATTGCAATTATTATCTTTTTGAAACTCAAGTCATGTCATTTTTGACCAAAGAAAGTACCTTCAGATTGTTTCTGAGTTCTTCAACATCAACACAGGTTCATCACTGCTTGGTGTGGCAAGATATTCAAGGCCCATCTTATACATTTTCGGACACAGACTTAAAATTTACTACTTCTTGATAATAACAACAAAAAAACTTATTTTAGTAGGAAATAATATTTTAAGCCTAATATCTTGGCACTAAAGGTATTCACTGTTTCTAGATTGGTCATTGTTTCTAGATCCCTTTATAGACAGACTATGAAATATGTATATATTATATTTAAAATAAAACCCCTCAGGTATAGATACTGAAATTTACAATTTAAATTTAAGACTATAGGATTTTTGTTTCTTTCTTTTGTATCATATGGTTGTCTCCTTTCTTCAACACTGAGAATTCTGGTTCTTAAGGACACAGGGAATTATACAATTGGAATATTTCATGACTCCTTTCTTTTGTTGCCCATTACATACACAACAGGCTCAGAATAACAACGTAATATTATAGCCATCAATTATGATCCTTCAGAATAGTTTTTAAAATTAGATTTGTATATGATCTCAATAATCTTCTCCAATATTTAAAATAATTGAAAGATATCTATATTAGTTATAAAGTCATTTCATACTCTGTTTTCTCTAATTTAACCTGTTTTAATCTTAATTCTATCAGTAACTATACATTTAATCTTTGTTATGATTCTTTAGACTGCTATTTCTCAAATTATTGTTATTTTATCTGTTCTTTGATAATTCCTCAGGAAAAATCAGTGGGAACAAAATTCCTTGAGCTTTTGCATGTTGACAACAAACAGTCTGTACTCTCTATGCTTAAAGGTCAGATATGCTAAATATAAAATCTTTTGTGAACATTATCTTTAATTAGGTATGTTAAACATATGCCACTTTATTTTGCATAGATTATTGTTATTAAGATTTACATAACAATATATTCTTCTTCTTATGAGTACTATTTTTTTTTGCTTAAAACATAAATTAATTTTTTTTAATATATTAATTTTACTAGAATGTGTGTAGTGCAGTGAATTATTTAATATGGCTCTTGCAGTCATAGTCTTTGAACTATCACTAAATGACTGGATTGAACTATGTAAATGTGAAGTTTTTGTGGTCCACCATGGAGATTGGATAGCTTGCTTAATAAATGTAAATAAAGTTCACAGCACCCTTGTGTTGGTGGGATTGTGCAAATAATGTGTATAGAACCCTTACATGGGGAATGGTCAGTTTGCTGTTTCGCTAGGCTTAAAAGCAGCCATCTCAGAGGTGTAAAGGAAGATCTCACCATCATCAAGACAGGGAAGAGCTGGCAGTGGAGCATGTTCTTGGACCCAAGATTCCTGCACTGAGAAGATGGGTAGAGTAGAAGGCTTGCTGGCCCATGGAGTGAGACAACTGATTGCCTTTGAGCAGGAGACTTGCTGGCAGAGTGAAGTGCACCTATTGACAGAGTTAAACGAGCTTTGTAACACTTGCTTAAGCAGGTCCCACCTTGGAAACCCAAGGGGGAGTCACTATGAGTTGGGTCCAACTCTATGGCACATAACAACAATAAAAACAACAGGGCCTAAGAGAGGGGTTGTTGAGGGCATGGCCAAGGGGAGCCTTTCCTGATCAAAGAATTGTATCCTGAGCATTCCTGAACCTTAATTGTAACCTGTTACTTCCGTAATAAATCCCATAACCATGAGTAGTGTCAGTGAGTTCTGTGTGACCATTGCAAAGAATTATTGAACATCAGCAGAGAAGTAGAGCATGCCATGGGAAGATGGTGTAAGAATTGGTAAAAAGGTTGGAAGGTGGTGGCATTTCTGTCCTCAGCCTCACAGAAATCACCCTTGAGCTGCTGCTTATGGTGATTTTCTCTCCCTTTGTGAAATTAGAGGAGGACAGAGGATGATGGCCCCATACCTTTTTTGCAAAATGTCTTTGTTTTGGTTATGTTTAGTTACTAATATTAGATGCATAGTGTGCGTGCTCAATATGTACTTTCAATTCTTTTTTTCAATTTCATAAATTTTTTTATATATTTACAGTTGCAGTATTTATTCTGTATCCTTGCTTTGATTCCTGTTGCCTACTCCCTTTGGGGACTCTAATGATCTGTCATTATTTCCTTTTCTTCTGTTTCCTTGGGTTTATTTTGCTCTTCTTATCATCATTTTTTTAAGGGGGAGTTATAAATTGTTTATCTGAGACCATCCTTCTTTTCTATCACAAGAATTAATACTATATATTTCTAGATAAGCACTGAAATTCAACAGTTTTACCTACATATAACACATTTTGTTCAAACACAACAAGGAGATACTGCATGGTTCAAAATCAAAATCAGAAAGAGAATGTGTCAAGGTTGTATTCTTTCACCATACTTATTCAAATGTATGCTGAGCAAATAATCCAAGAAGCTGGAATATATGAAGAAGAACATGGCATCAGGATTGGAGGAAGACTCATTAACAACTTGTGATATGCAGATGACACAACTTTGTTAGCTGAAAGTGAGGATGATTTGAAGCACTTACTGATGAAGACTGAAAAATACAGTCTGCAGTATGGATTACATATCAATATATTAAAAAACAAAATTCCTCACAACTGGACCTATAAGCAGCATCATGATAAATGGAGAAAAGATTGAAGTTGTCCAAGTCATCATATTCCTTGGCTCTACAATTGATGCCAATGGAAACAGCAGTCAGGACATCAGTTGATCTATAGAACTGGGTAAATTGGCTGCAAAGGACCTATTTCAAGTGCTGAAGAGCAAAGATGTCTCTTTATGGACTAAGGTACACCTGACACAAGCCATGGTATTTTCAATTGCCTCATATACATGTGAGAGCTAGACAAGGAATAAGGAAAACTGAAGAAGAGTTGATGTTTTTGAGTTGTGCTATATAGAACAAGAATGCTAAGAGTACCATGGTCCACCAAAAGGACTAACAAATCTGTCCTGGGAGAAGGGCAGCCTGAATGCTCCTTGAAAGCAAGAATGGCCACACTTTGTCTCACCTACTTTGGTCATGTTGTCAAAAGGGACCATTCCCTGGAGAAGGATGTCATGCTTGTTAAGGTGGAGGGTCGATGAAAGAGGGGAAGGCCTTCAACGAGATGGATTGACACAGTGGCTGTGGCGATGGGCTCAAGTATAGCAAGGATTGTGGAGCTGGCGCAGGACCAGGTAGTGTTTTATGCTGCTGTGAATAGGGTCACTATGAGTTGGAGATGACTTGACGGTACTTAACAACAAGAACAACAACAGGAACTTTAGTAACTCACTTGGGTTATCTAATGTTGTCGTATATTTCTCATAGATTTATTATTATTAATTTATGTAGTTTTATTTAAAATCAGATAAAAGGAAGAGTTACAAAAGTACATTTATACTTACATTTATATTTACCTATGTATATAGCTTTACTGGTGCTCTTTATTTCTTCATGTAGATTCAAGTTATTATGTAGTGTACTTTTACTTCAGCATGAAGGAATTCTTTTAGTATTTTTTGTAGCACAGAGCTACTAGTAATGAATTCTCTTGGTTTTCTATTTACATGGAAGGTCTTAACTTTTCCTTCTTTTTTAAAGGTCAGTTTTGCTAGATATAAAATTTGGGGCTGGCAGACTTTTTCTTTCAGTACTTTGTAGACATTATTTTACTGCCTCCTACCCTCCACAGTTTCTAGTGAGAGATCTACTATGTACTATATTGAGGACACATTGTATATGATGAGTCATTCCTCTCTTGCTGCTAAGATTCTGTCTTCATCTTGAGTTTTTAACACTTTGATTATGATGTATATAGATGTGGACATCTTTATAATCCTTTTTGGAATTTGTTGATCATCTTGGATGTCTAGATTGATGTTTTCCATAAAACTTGTGACATTATTTCTTCAAATATATTTTCTGCCACTCTGTCGCTCCTCTTTGTAGGGCTCCCATAATGCTATTGTTTTTTGCATGTTTCATAATCATAACTTTTAATTGAAAATTAGACATTTTTTAATATAATGAGACAATAAGATTCTCCTTCCTTGGGGTTTTGTTGTTGTATTTATTTGCTTGTCTGTTTATTTACCTATCTTAACTAATTTTTTTAAATTAAAAGTTATGTATATGAAACAGGCAGAGAAACAGGAAAGCATGGCTTATACATAGGTAAAAAAAAAAAAAAAAAACAGTCATTATAGACGGCTTCTGATGAAGATCATATGCTGGACTTACTTGACAGGCCTTTAAATTAACTATTCTTAACGTGTTCAATAAAGTAAGTGAAACCAAAAATTAAAGAAATGTCTGAGAATGAATTCTCACCAAATACAGGATATCAATAAACAGACATTATGGAAAACATATAAAGTCTGGAGTTGAAAATTACAATAACTAATATTAAAAATACCCTCTAGGGGTTCAACAGCAGATTTGAGCAGGCAGAAAAAATAATTAGCAAATTTGATGATAAGTTCATTAAGATTGTCCAGTATGAGAAACAGAATGAAAAAAAAGGAAAACAGAGACTTAGAGATGTATGGGATAGCACCAAGAATATTAACATATGCATTATGGGAGCCCTACAAACAGAGAGGAAGGACAGAGTGGCAGAAAATATATTTGAAGGAATTGTTGTTGTTGTTATATGCCATCGAGTCAGCTCCGACTCATAGTGACCCCTCCTTGGGTTTCCCAGGCAGTATCACTACAGAAGAATGATTGTCCAACCTTCTTTCTGAGGAGTGGCTGGTGGAACTGCCAGCCTTCTGGTTAGCAGTCAAGTGTCTTAGGCACTATGCTACAAGAGTTCCTATTTGAAATAAAGTCACAGATTTTATGGAACACATCAATCTAGAAAACCCACCAGCCACTCCTCGGAAGGAAGGTTGGGCAAGCTACTTCCATGGTGATACCATCTTGGAAACCCAAGGGGGTTCGCTATGAGTCGGGTCTGACTCAACGGCACATATCGACAACAACAAAAGACATCCAAGATGATCAACAAATTCCAAGGAGGATTATAAAGATATCTACATCTAGACACATCATAATCAAAGTGTTAAAAACTCAAGATGAAGACAGAATCTTAGCAGCAAGAGAGGAATGACTCATCATATACAATGTGTCCTCAATATAGTACATAGTAGATCTCTCACTAGAAACTGTGGAGGGTAGGAGGCAGTAAAATAATGTCTACAAAGTACTGAAAGAAAAAGACTGCCAGCCCCAAATTTTATATCTAGCAAAACTGACCTTTAAAAAAGAAGGAAAAGTTAAGACCTTCCATGTAAATAGAAAACCAAGAGAATTCATTACTAGTAGCTCTGTGCTACAAAAAATACTAAAAGAATTCCTTCATGCTGAAGTAAAAGTACACTACATAATAACTTGAATCTACATGAAGAAATAAAGAGCACCAGTAAAGCTATATACATAGGTAAATATAAATGTAAGTATAAATGTACTTTTGTAACTCTTCCTTTTATCTGATTTTAAATAAAACTACATAAATTAATAATAATAAATCTATGAGAAATATACGACAACATTAGATAACCCAAGTGAGTTACTAAAGTTCCTGTTGTTGTTCTTGTTGTTAAGTACCGTCAAGTCATCTCCAACTCATAGTGACCCTATTCACAGCAGCATAAAACACTACCTGGTCCTGCGCCAGCTCCACAATCCTTGCTATACTTGAGCCCATCGCCACAGCCACTGTGTCAATCCATCTC
>NW_006921726.1:4535562-4537567 GCF_000298275.1 Orycteropus afer afer
GGCATCAATTGTAGAGCCAAGGAATATGATGACTTGGACAACTTCAATCTTTTCTCCATTTATCATGATGCTGCTTATAGGTCCAGTTGTGAGGATTTATTATTATTATTATTGATATGTAATCCATACTGCAGACTGTATTCTTCAGTCTTCATCAGTAAGTACTTCAAGTCATCCTCACTTTTACAAGCAAAGTTGTGTTGTCAGCATATCACAGGTTATTAATTAGTCTTCCTCCAATCTTGATGTGACATTGTTTTTCATATAGTCCAGCTTCTTGGATTATTTGTTCAATGTACAGATTGAATAACTATGGTGAATGGATGCAACCCTGACACACTCCACTCTTGATTTTAAAACTTTCAGTGTCCCCTTGTTCTGCTCTAATGACCATCTCCTTGTCTATGTACGTGTTCCTCATGAGAACCATTCAGTGTTCAGGAATTTCCACTCTTCTCAATATTACCAATAATTTGTTATGATCCACACAATCAAATGCTTTGGCATAGTCAATAAAACACAAGTAAACATCTTTCTTTGCTTTGAGCCAAGATTCCCCTGACATCAGCAATGATATCCCTCATTCCACGTCCTCTTCTGAATCCAGCTTGCATTTCTGGAAGTTCTCTGTCAATATACTGCTGCAACAATTTTTTAATTATCTTTATTAAGATTTTATTTGTATGCAATTTTAATGATATTGTTTGATAATTTCCACATTTCGTGGGATCACCTTCTTTTGGAATGGGTACAAACATGGGTATTTCTATATTGCAACTCAAGGCTTAAATTTTTTCATCAGTTCTTTCAGCTTGACAAATGCTGAGTGTGTTCTTCCCTTTTGGTTTTCTAACAAATTTTCTGTTGTTGTTCAAACGGAAGGAAGGTTGGGCAATCCTACTTCCGTAGTGATACTGCCTCGGAAACCCAAGGAGGGGTCGCTATGAGTCGGGCTGACTCGACGGCACATAACAACAACAACAACAAATTTTCTAAAATGACTCAAAAAGAAATGTTGCTGTTGTTAGTTGCTTGAGTTGATTCTGACTTGTGATGAACTCAGGGGTCCAAAGTAGAACTGTATTCTATAAGGTTTTCAAGGCTCTGACCTTTCAAAAGCAGATTGTCTAATATATAATCTATACTGCACATTTTATTATAATTGGCTTTCTATTTTTGAGCTGCTCTTTGAAAACTGCTGTTCAGCTCTTTTATTTTTGTAATTTCTTCCATTTGCTTTAGCTACTCTCCATTCAAGAGCAAGTTTCAGAGTCTCTTCTGACATCCATTTTGGTCTTTTCTTCCTTTCCTGTCTTTTTAATGTCTTTTGCTTTATTCATGAACCGTTCTTGCTGTCAGCCCACAATTCCTCTGGATTTCGGTCATTGGTGTTCAATGAATCAAATCTATTCTTTAGATTGTCTCTAAATACAAGAGGGATATATTAGAGGTCATATTTTGGCTCTCATGGATTTGTTTTTTAATTGTATTCAACTTCAAGTTGAACTTCCATATGAGCAGTTGATAGTCTGTTCCACAATCAGCCCCTGCATGGTTTTGGCTGAAGATAACAAGCTTTTCCATTGCCTCTTGCCACAGATGTAGTCATTCTGATTCCTGTGTATTCTATCTGTCAAAGTCCAGTTGTGTAGCCACCATTTGTATTGTTGAAAAAAATTATTTGCAGTGAATAAGTCATTGGTCTTGCAAAATTCTATCATGCAATCTCCAGCATAGTTTCTGTCACCAAGGGCATATTTTCCAACTGTAGTTGTTGTTAAGTGCTGTCAAGTTGTTTTTGACTCATAGCGACCCCATGCACAGCAGAACGAAACACTGCCCAATCCCGCGCCAGCCCCACAATCCCTACTATACTTGAGCCCATCATTGCAGCCACCGTGTCAATCCATCTCGTTGAAGGCCTCCCTCTCTTTCGTTGACCCTTCACCCTAGCAAGCATGACATCCTCCTCCAGGGAATGGTCCCTTCTTACAACATGACCAAA
>NW_006921726.1:4540665-4544547 GCF_000298275.1 Orycteropus afer afer
TCTGGCTTCCTGGCTTTTAATCCCCTTTCTCCTGCTCTTCCCGCTTGCTACTTCGGGCATCCCTGAGTTGTCTCTCCTCACCTGTAACCCTGGGGCTGACTGCTCTTCTGTCCAGGTTCCTGGCCTTTATCCCCTTTCTCCTGCTCTTCTGGCCTGCTACTCTTTCCTTTTCCAACTACTGGTGATTATTCTTTGTTTCCAACTTTTGCATTCCAGTCACCAGTAATAATTAACACAACTTGATTTGGTCAGTTTCAGACTGCAGAAGTTGATAAAAATCTTCATTTTCTTTATCCTTGGGTTTGGTGGTTGGTGCGTAAATTTGAATAGTAGTAGTATTAACTGGTCTTCCTTGTAGGTATTTGGATATTATCTTATCACTGACAGCATTGTACTTCAGGACATATCTTGAAACATCCTTTATGATGAATGCCAGGCCATTCCTCTTCAAATTGTCATTCCCAGCATCATAGATCATATGATTGTCTGATTCAAAATGGCAAAAAACAGTCCATTTCAGCTCACTAATGCCTAGGATATTGATCTTTATGTGTTCCATTTCATTTTGACAACTTCCAATTTTCCTAGATTCATACCTCATACATTCCATGTTCTAATTATTAATGGATGTTTGCTGTTGTTTCTCCTCAATTTGAATCACATTACATCAGCAAGTGGAGGTCCTGAAAACTTTATCAGTATCATTAATGTTAGTTCTACTCTGATGATGCAGCTTTATCCCAGTTGTATTTTGAGGGCCTTCCTACCTGAGGGGCTCATCTTTCACTGTATTGGACAATGTTTCAGGCTATTCATAAGTTGCCCAGTAATGTATCAGACAGTGTTTCTCTGCTATTCATAAGATTTTCCATGGCCAGTTCTTTGAGAACTGGATAGCTTCTTACTTCTTCCTAGTCTGTCTCAGTCTATAAGCTGTGCTGAAACCTGTGTACCATGTGCAACCTGCTGGCACTTTAAGCACTGGTGGTACATCCTCAAGCCTCACAGCAACATGCAAGCCACCAAAGCATGACTAACTGACAGACAAGTTCATCTCACTTAGATGTTTGAAACCTCTCCACTCTTTCCTTACCTGGATCCTGCTGCCTTGTCATCCCTTGCTTTCCCTTCTTCCTGCCTTTTGGCAAGTTTGTAAGATACAAACTTTCTAAAGTGACTCAAAAAGAAATGTTGTTTCTGTTGTTGGGGCAATTCTGACTCACCACCACCCCAGGGGTGCAGAGTAGTAAGATTTTCAAGGCTGTGATCTTTCAAAAGCAGATTGTCAGGTCTGTCTGCCAACACTCCCCTGGGGGGGTTTAATGCACCAATCTTTTGTCTGGTACTTGAACATTTAACAATTTACTTCATCCAGGGACTCTTTGACAAGAAATAGAAAATCAATATAAAAGTAGAAGAAGTAAAGAGATTTCATTAGTAATTAAAAAATCCCCCCCATGCACCCACAAAAATCCCAGAACCAGGAAATTTCATTAGTGAGCTCTAAAAAATATTGAAGCAATTAAAACCAATCCTTTCACCAACTCTTCCAAAAATATATAAAAAAAAAAACACTTCCCATCTCATTCTTTATTTTTACCAAATCAGATAAAGATATCACAAGAAAAGTATGTCCAAATGTCCATTAACTGATGAATAGATAAACAAATGTACTATGTCCAAAAATGGAGTATTCCTCATCCATGCAAAGGAATGAAGTTCTTATACATGGAAGAACATCAATGAACTTTCAGAATTCCTGCTAAGTAAAATAAATCATACACAAAAAGCCAATTATTTATGGTTTCATTTATATGATACATATATAACAGGAAAATCCATAAAGATAGAAAGTAGTTGCTGGAAGCTGGGTGTAGGGGGAATAGAAAGTGACTGCTAATGGGTATGAGGTCTCTTGTTAGCATGATTAAGATGTTCTTAAATTAAATAATGATGATGATAGAAAAAAAATATTTAAAATATATTTAAAACCACTTTTAAGGGTTGAATTCTATGTTACATAAGACAAAGTCTTTTTGTCAAGAAGACAAAGCCAGTTATTATAATGAAATGTGCAAAGACCTGGAGTTAGAAGAGCAAAAGGAAGGAAAGTGCTAGGCATTTCTCAAGCTGAAGGAACTGAAGAAAAAAAATTCAAGCCTCATGTTGCAATGTTGAAAGAGTCTATGGGCGAAATATTGAATGATACAGGAAGCATCAAAAGAAGATGGAAGGAATACACAGAGTCACTGTGCAAAAAATAATTTGTCCATGTTCTTCTGTTTAAGGAGATAGGATATGACCAAGAATCAGTGGTATTGAAGAAAGAATTCAAAGCTTCACTGAAGGAATTGGCAAAAAAGAAAAAAAAAAAGGCTTTAGGATTTGAAAGAATACCCATTGCAATGTTTCAACAAATGTAATCATATCTCATGGCACACAACAACAACAACAACATAAATAAATAATTAAAATAAGGTAAAGAAAAGAAATGCAAAAGAGTTGAAGAAATACTTTACAATAAAATATATGGATGTTGTCAGTGTTGTCCACAGGTGTTTACTCTGTCTTTTACCTGTTTATATGGGTCGTCAGACACATTCTAAAACTTCATTGCCATCTATGCAATCTTCCTAGCATCACCTACCTTCTTTCACTCTAAAGTTTTAAATCTAAATTTAGAATTCTCTCTCTTATCAAAAGGATTAAAGTACAAACTTGGGAAAACAAGTGCTACTTATCACACACAAAGTGTTAATTTTCTTATAACATAATACCATTGTGGTAGTTAAGGTTATGTGTCAACTTGACTGGGTTTGGTTTTGACTGGCTGGGCAGCTGGATGCAGTTATTCTTTATATGAAATTGGTAATCAACTCCATGGTAGGATCTACTGGAGCAGCTAAGTAGCTTTTTTTTGGAATATGGTCTGCTTTCAGTATATAAGAAGTTTTGAGAAAGGTCTCTGCAGCTTTTTGGCACACTTTAACCCTGCATGTAGCCAAGTCTTCACTCAGCAGCCTGCCATGCCCTGCCAATCTTGAGACTTTTTCTGGAATTGAACTAGTGGACTGCTATGTTGTTTGATAATTTTGGGACTGTGACTTTTTACTTGTTGATCTTAGATTTTCCAATCTCAGTAGCCAGTAGTTGTCTTAGTTAAGAAACGCCTCCAGCTTCAGTGGGCCTGGAGCAAGAGAAGGAGCTGTAGCCCAAGATCAAGGGGTTTTCACCCAACCCCTAGAGCTGCATTTTGAATGCAGGCTTCTAGCCTCCTAAACTGTAAGATAATAAATCTCTGTTTGTTAAAGCCACCCATGTGTGTATTTCTGTCAGAGCAGTACTAGAGGTAACTATAACAACCATTAAAAATAAAACAAGAACGTATGTAATCTCTCAGCTTTCTAGTGTTACCTTAAGAGGAATATCACAAGTAAGTGTTTTCTGTTTGTTTTTTTAATTTTTATTGTGATTTGGTTGAAAGTTTACAGAGCAAATGCGTTTTCCATACAGCAGCTCATATACATTTTGTCTCATGACAATGACTGCAATTCTCCACAATGTAACAGCTCTCTTCCCACTTTCTCCCCATAGTTACCTCTTCCCTGTGTCCTTTCCTCCCATACACTCCTGCCACCAAAGTGGTCTCCCTGTGCACACACTGTCCTTCTGTTCTCCCAGAATTGATTAGTCCATGTAGTATATCTACCTGATGCAAAATTTCAGCCCATATGTTGTTGTTGTTGTTGTTGTTAAGTGCCGTCGAGTCGTTTCCGACTCATAGCGACCCATGCACAGCAGAACAAAACACTGCCTGATCCCGCGCCAGCCCCACAATCCATGCTATACTCGAGCCCATCATCGCAGCCACTGTATCAATCC
>NW_006921726.1:4546372-4553640 GCF_000298275.1 Orycteropus afer afer
AGTGGTAGCCAGGCATCATCAAGTTCTTCTGGTCTCAGAGTTATATAGGCTGAGGATTGCATGGTTTACCAGTCCCTTGGACTAACTGTTTCCATATGTCTTTGGTTTTCTTCATTCTTCTTGGCTCTGGATGAGGAGAAATCCATCACTGCATCTAGATGGCCACTTGCAAGCTTCTGAAATCTCAGTGGCTACTCACCAAAGTAGGATGTGGAACAATGCTTTTGTGTAATATGCTATGTCAATTAAGCTGATGTCCCCTGTAACCATGGTCCTGAGGCCACAGGTCAAACTACTCACTAACCCCGGGTAGCTGACTGTGGCCAAGAAGTCACCCTAACTTTGTCCCTTGTCAGCTCTACTATAGACCTGGACATTCTTATAGCATATACAACTATGCTTGCAGAAACTCCTCTGCCCACCCCATACATGGTCATAGCCATACTACCCCCTGCCTAGACATACCTGATTGTTCAGCCTGTCCACTTGCTATCCACCCATGGATCAATGTTTGCCCATCACTGACAATGCAGTACTGTACCTACAAAAGGATTCATCTTTCTTGTCTGTACCTCTCATGTACCTCTCTATGTATTCCTCTTCCTCAGTACCACTGTGTTGATAACACATTTCGTACATTGCCCCTCTCTTCACCCAAATCAATACTTGTCTCTACCTATCTAGCAGTGTTCCTTCCTCTCCTCTCCCACCACTGGTAATGAACAAAGAAAGTTTTGTTCCATAGAAACCTTTCCTTGACTTTTTAAAATAGTGAACTAATATAATATTTGCCATTCGGTGATTGACTTATTTCACTCAGCATAATGTCCCCCAAGTTCATTCATGTTATACGGTGTTTTGTATATTCTACATTATTCTTTAGTGTTGCATAATATCCCATGGTGTATATGTACCATAGTTTAGTTATCCATTCTTCTGCTGATGGACACATAGGTTGTTTCCATCTGTTTGCTATTATAAATAGTGCTATGATGAACATGGGTATGCATATATCTGTTCTTGTCCTGGATCTTACTTCTTTAGGATATATTCTTAGTAATGGTACTGCTGGATCAAATGGTGTTTCTCATTCCAACTTTTTAAGGAATTCCCATACTGATTTTCACAGTGATTGTATCATTTGACAGTCCCACCAGCAGTTATGAGAGTCGTAATCTCTCCTATGCCTCTCCAGCATTTGTTATATTCTATCTTTTTCTCCTTTGCTACTAGTGCTGGGTCAAGATGGTGTCTCTTTATTGTTTTGATTTTCATCTCTCTAACAGCTAATGGGGAGCTCTGCTGGCATAGTGCCTAAGACATTTGACTGCTAACCAGAAGGCTGGTGGTTCAAACCCACCAGCCACACTTCGGCAGGAAGATTGGGCGATCTACTTCCATAGAGATACCACCTCAGAAACCCAAAGAGGGGTGACTATGAGTCGGTTTTTGACTCAATGGAAATGCATTTTTTCGGCGGTGGGGAATGGCTAACGATCGTGAACATTTCTACATGTGTTTGTTGGCTGCCTGAATATCCTCTTTGGTGAGGTGTCTATTCATGTCTTATGTCCATTTTTAAATTGGATTGTTTGTCTTTTTTTGTTGAGCTGTTGGAGTTTTCTATAAATTCTAGAGGTAAGTCCCTTGTCAGATATCTTGTTGCTGAATATTTTTCTCAATCTGTAGGTTCTCTTTTTATTCTTTTGGAGAAGTCTTTGGAAACGCATGAGAATTAAATTTTTAGAAGGTGCTATTCATCTAGTTTCTCTTCTGCTGTTTGTGCATTATTAGTTATGCTTGATAGTCTATTTATACTATATATTGTTGTTGTTGTTGTTATGTGCTGTCGAGTCAAACCCGACTCATAGCGACCCCTCCTTGGGTTTCTGAGGCAGTATCACTATGGAAGTAGGATTGCCCAACCTTCCTTCCAAGGAGTGGCTGGTGGGTTTGAACCGCCAGCCGTCTGGTTAGCAGGCAAGTGTCTTAGCCATATTAGGGCCTGTAAATTTTCCCCTAGGTTTTCCTTGATGAACTTTATAGTTTAGTTATCACATTTAAGTCTTTGATCCTTCTGGAGTTAGTTTTTGGTGATAAAGAAGAAGAACAACATGATCATATCAATTGATACAGAAAAAGCATTTGATAAAATCCAACATCCATTCCTGATCAAAACTCTCAGGAAAATAAGAATAGAAGTGACATTGCTTAACATAATAAAAGGCATATATACAAAACAACAGCCATCATTATTCTCAACAAAGAGAGGAAAATAAATCCCCTTGGAAATGCAAACCAGACAACGATACCCTCTATCATCATTTCGATTCAACATTGTATTGTAAGTCCTAGCCAGGGCCAGAAGTCAGAAAGGGATATCAAAGGCATCCACATTGGTAAGGAAGAAGTAAAACTATCCATATTTGCTAATGATATGATCCTATACATAGAAAACCCAAGAGATTTGGCAAGAAAAGTACTGAAAGCAAATGAGAGATTTAGCATAGTGTCAGGATACAAGATCAACATCCAAAAATCAGTTGGATTCCTCTACACCAACAAAGAGTTTGCTGAAAAAGAAATAAGTAAATCAATACCTTTATAATAGCTACCAAATAATAAATAAATAAATAAAATACTTGGGAATAAATCCTACCAGGGACAAAAAAAGACCCATACAAAGAAAACTACAGAACACTACTTCAAGAAACCATAAGAGATCTACATAAATGGAATAACATACCATGCTTTTGGACAGGAACATTGAACACTGTGAAAACGTCCATGGTACCCAACACAATCTATACATTCAATGCAATCCCAATCTAGATCCCATCAACATTCTTTAAGGATATGGAAAAACCAGTCACTAGCTTTATATAGAAAGGAGAGATCTCAGATAAGCAAAGCACTATTGAAAAAGAAGAACAAAGTAGGAGGTTCACACTCCCGGATCTCAAAACCTACTATACAGCCACAGTTATCAAAACAGCCTGGTATTGGTACTATGACAGACACAAAACCAGTGGAATAATATTGAGAACCCAGAAATAGATCCATCAATCTATGGTCAGCTGTTTTTGGTTAAAGGGCTGGAATACATCAAATGACAAAGAGATTGTTTTTAACAAATGGTGCTGGCAAAACTGGATATCCATTTGCACAAGTATGTGGTTTTAAAGAACAGAAATTTATTTATTCACAGGTCTGAAGACTAAAAGTCAAAATCAACAGGGTCTTGGCCATGTTGATGCCTTCTGTGGGCCTCTCTCCTGGTTTCTGATGTCTATCATCAATCCTTAGAGTTTATCGTATTTTCTTACCCCTACCTACCAGCCACTCCTTGGAAGGAAGGTTGGGCAATCTACTTCCATAGTGGTACTGCCTTGGAAACCCAAGGAGGGGTCGCTATGAGTCGTTCGGACTTGACGGCACGTAACAACAACAACAACATGTGCACCTATGTGTTCATCTTGCTCTTTTTACAACTCAATAGGGATTATGTTTAAGATCCACCCTACTGTGGTATGGATTCATTGGTATAACAAAAAAAAACAAATAATAATTATAAGCAGGGATATATTCAATACATATTTTTGGGAGACACACTTCAGTCCATAACACTCTACAATAGAAAGTGGCAATACACAATGACTTAACTTATGGATCTGTATGTTGTTGTTTGTTGTTATGTGCCATCGAGTCGGACCCAACTCATAGTCACCCCTCCTTGGGTTTCTAAGGTAGTATCACTCTTGGAAGTAGATTGCCCATCCTTCCTTCTGAGGAGTGGCTGGTGGATTTGAACTGCCAGCTTTCTGGTTAGCATAGCTTTACGCACTATGCCACAAGGCATGATATATTTGTGTTCATGTATATAAATAAAATGGGGTGATGCGGGTAGCAAGCACATTTTTACTCTGCAGAAATCAGAAAAATTTTACAACTATAATACAACTGTTTGGAATTATGGTCAAAGTTTTAAAATACACATATATATGCTTTGAACTAGTATTTACAATTTTATTATTTAGCCAACCAGCCATTAAAAATGCTGAAGAATATTTATTGTTGAATTAAAAGAATAATAAAATTACAGGCTTTTAGTTGTCTTGAGATTTCTGTCCTAAACACTCAAGTGATCATAAGTTTGGCAGATTTGGATGCAATACTCAATGCTCATGGAATCCATTCTGTGTTTCCCTTCTTTCAGCTTTTCTCTGGATCCTAATCCCTGCTACTCTCCTAGCCCAAACCAAGCATATTGCAAATATGTATCTGTGATTTGCTTGAGAGGATCAACAACCAAGCTAAGTTATCCTTCTACTTCAGGAAACTTAAGGTATAAGTCACAAAAGATGACAGCAACACAGTCTTTGAAAATAATTTTACTTCATTCTTTGTGTTCTAAGCTGGAATTCTCTCCTGCACAACCCCAGAAACAACTTACTAAAGGAAGAGAGAGCTAACATAGAAATATAGTACAAAGAAAAATGATAAATGTGGAGCACTACATGTAAAAAAAGTCATATTTTTTTTAAGAATTACATTTCTGTTTGTTTGCTTTTCTTTGTAACCCCAAAATTGGTGTTCTATGTAATCATAATGCATTACAGCACAGATGTGCCCTTTAAAATTTTTCTCACTGATATTTAATCTGAATTCCTTTATGCTCATCCTTTTCTGACAACAGTTTATTAAAACATACTTTAAGTCTCTCTTTTCTATTGTCCAGGAGGTTCTGGTAAAGGCTAAAGAAGATCACATAAGTTACTTATTCAGAAATGGTTAGGGTGGTGATAGTTGCACACAAGATGAGCATAATTAGTGCCAATGGATTGTGAGATTGTGAAGCATGTTGAAATAAAAAGTGTTTTTTTATATACTTACTGCAACAATATAGTGTTTTGTTATATGCATACTCATCACAATAATTAAAAACGGAGGATGGTTGTGAACAAGAAACTCAGTCCACAATAACATGAACAATGAAAATTGTAGATTTGACTTTTATTTGTGCCTATTAGCTTCAATCAATTTTCAGAAAATTCTGTTTACAAACAATGTCTTAGGCCTCTATCTCAAATTTATTCCCACAAATAATCTAGGATTCAGGACTAACTTATTCCTCTCTTGAAAAGCCAAAAGATCTCCTAACAATATATTACTTGTTTTATCTTCTGTTTGAAGCCCAATATATAACATAAAGGGGGATGATCAATAGAAAGAAACCCACAAGTTCCCCAACTGGGCAACCAACGCACAAAGTATCATATCTGCCTGCATTGTTCCCTGGACCAACAAAACTACAAAGAGTATACTTTTTGCCATTAAACTTCCCAGATTTTTAAAACAATTCAGCCAACTATTTAACTGCCCTGTTGTAAAATCTGATGTTAAGTCACCACCAAAAATTTTGAATTACGCAAGTTTCCACAAAAACGTTTTACTCACCAAACATTCATTTTATTATCATTTTTATGGGAGCACTGAAATAGATCTGAAGTCCTCCCTGCCATTTGGCCAGAACCTAGATCAAGATTTATGCTGACAATTGAGCATACACATTTCTTAAAAAGCACTTCTCTTAGAGTTTCCTTCAGTGTTTATCTTAGGGTGACATCTTCAACACAGAAGGTTAATATCTGATTTAGAGATGATTGATGAGAAGATATTGTTGCACCAAAATGTGCCCAATGAGTATGATGAGGAATTAAAGTGTGTGGTGATGAGAAGAATAAAGACATGTGTCAGAATACATGCAGGCATGAGTGAGAGAGGACATGAATACTTGGAGGACATCCATTTGAGTCTCAGCACAAGGAGTTGAATTTGATTCAACTCCCATTCTCAGCAGAGTGAAGAAGTGAATGATGAAAGCCAGAACACCAACTAGGTGCCATTACCTGGACCACACATTTTCTCACTTGTGGTATGTGAATCCAGAGTGATGGTTTATAGTCTTTTCCCATCTAGTATTTTTTGGTGGTATATTATTACTTATTGTAGAATTGGAAAAGAGGAACAGGACTTCTTTAAATTATCTATTTTTTCATAAAATTTGATGACAGCAATGTCCATAAAGTGCATGACAAAAATAAACTAATAAAATGCCACATGTAATTATATCAAGTGGAGTATGTTAAATCCAATTTTCCAAGAATCAGACATAAAGATCTTGGCTTTCGACCTATAGCTATTACATCTGCATCTGATATTTCATTAAACATACTCCTTTCCCTTTCCTTTTCATTTCTGTTCTTACAGCAGGTAGTTTTGTTTCTGAAGTGAAAGACCATAATATTTACATAAGTGTTGAGTTTTTGGCTATTTTTTGATAGATAAAAAAGCATTTATAAAGATGCAAATTAAAGAATAGGACTAAAATTTTCTGAGAATCCAAGAGTGAAAATGAAAATTAGAAGCTTTTATTACCTTCTTTTCATCACTTTAAAAGAGATGAATATTTGATTTAAAAAAAAAAAAAACTGTATCAACAAGATATCAGAATTCTTAGTGCAAGTAGAATAAAAATTTCACAGATAGATAAGTTATAAAGATATTTGTAAATCCAGGGAAATATTACTCATGTAAGACTTTTATCTTTATGCAGGTTAAAATAATCAGAACATAAAGAAAATCCTGGATGTGTGAATTATTAATTGAAAATAATCTAATTTGTTTTATACTCATAATTCCAAGCATCAAATTTTTAGAATGCAAAGAATTGGGTCTGTCTTTTATGTTGTGAAATGACGTAGGTTTATTCTTTCTTTCAACAAATATTTGAGTGTCCATTATGAGTTAAGAAATGTTCTAAGCATTTCCAACAAAAGCAAATATGCTCTTTTCCTTCCTGAAGCTTAGAGTCTTGTAGTGGAAATAACAATAATCAATCAATCTAATACATTTTTTAAAAAATCAGTTGTGATGAGTATCTGAAGGATTAGTGCAAGCAAAGAAGAAGAAGGACCTGCTTGAAGAGTGGCTGCTTAAGCTGAGATGTGTAGAAAGAGGAGTTAACTAGGGAAATGGCTTGGGGTAGGAAGAAGTTTCAAGCAAAGGGACCAGTGAGAATGTACATCCTGAGTTCAGAAGGAATATGCCATAAAAGAAGACATAGACTGAATTGCAGAAAGAGAGAAAATAAAGCATGGACTGAGATAAACCAAGAAAGGAGAGTTTAGTTAAGTAGAGCTTTGTGGACTACATTAAAATTTTTCCCTTCATATTCAGCCTATAGAAGAATCTTTTTTTTTTTTTTT
>NW_006921726.1:4557801-4573702 GCF_000298275.1 Orycteropus afer afer
CCAAGATTATCTTCTGTGTCTGTGTTAATTGGTTTCCCTTTTCTTTGTTGAAGAGGGTCTGTGCAATCCTTCTGCCTAGTCCGCCATCTTGCCCCACCTCTCCCTATAGAAGAATCTTAAATATGTTCAAACAAGTGTAACTGGAAAAATCTTCCAAATATAATATCAATTTTAAATTTTTCCAAATTCAAACAGCATAGGACTTAATCTTATTTATAAAATCTACTCTAATTTTTATAAATTCCAGTTATTAAGACAGCAAAGGGGCAAATATTTAAAAGCATATTACATAAGTGAGGAGTCATTTTTCCCCAAATTGACAAAACATTACCATTTCTATTTCATAGATTTCTTATTTGGAATTATCCCAACTCTTTTTACTTCATTCAGGCCTCGACTTAAGTAGCAATGATAAAGAGTTTTGGAAATTTGATGAAGTATTAGATCTATGATCCAAATTACAAAGAAGTTACACAAATTAACTGCAGGCATTGACATAGGGTATATGAAAGAGAAAGAGGAAGAAAGGAAGGAAGTGGAGAAGGAAAGGAGGGGGGAGAGAGGAAGAAAAAGAGGGAGCAGGAAGGAAAAAAGCAAAGAAAGAAGGAATAAAAACAACTCAGGCAAGACAGGCAAATCTTTTTTTATCAGTGGTTCATGTAAAAAAGAGTAAGGATATAGTGCTTCCACCAAAGCCTGATAATTTCAATGTACCCACATGAAGAAGAAAGAAAAACAGAGAAGAGATTAAAATAATATAAAATAAAGCAATGAAATATAGCAGATATAAGGATTATGTACAAAGAGGCTGTTGGCATGTGCTACTGACTTGAATCAAGTTGAAAAGAGACCATGACTTCAGTCAACACTTGTTACCCCAACTACCTATGAACAGAAAGTTACCTCCAAGCATAGTAGATGCTCTGATGATCTGCTAGAAATAACCAAGGAGGAAAATGGAAAAAGAGAAGACAATGGCTTTCCTGGCTTATTAGAGCTCCAAGCCAGTAAACAGATAAGGACTAAAACCAGAAACATTCTATAACATTGCAGTGTCTACCCAAGGGAGATTTCTGAATTGAAACAACCTGGTAAAGGAGCCCTAGTAGGTCAGTGGTTAAGCGCTCAGCTGCTAACCCAAAGGTCAGCCATTTGAACCTACCAGTGGCTTCATGGAAGAAAGATGTAGCAATCTACTTCCCTAAAGATTTCAACCCTGGAAACTCTACGAGGCTGTTCTGCTCTGTTCCTTAGGATCATTATGAGCCAGTATCAACTCAACAGCACACAACAGGCTGGTAATTGCTCTTCTCTTCCCATTCTCCCTGTTTCACCACTTTACATGCAGTGTGTGTGAGACAAATATTTTGTCTTTTTCATTCCTAGGACTCTGGACCAAGAAGAATCACGTTCAGATCTGATAAGAGAGATGGTAGGTGTCACTTAGAGATCCCAGACAGTGAGCTGCATATAGTCAGTTTTGCTTCCTTTGAGGAAAGGGTATGTTCTGCTTGTGAAAGAGTGCTGACAGACAGAGTAGTAGACTGTACCAGTTGATAATACAGCTCATTAAATATTCTGGTTTTTCTTCTAGGTACAAGGAAGGGTGCACTTCCCTGTCTTGTTTGATTTTTTAAAAATTTTGAGCATTTATTGCCTTTGATATTTTTTAATTGTGGTAAAACTATATACAACCAAACATATATCAATTTAACAATTTTGGCATAGTGCCTAAGGCATTTGTCTGCTAACCAGAAGGCTGGCGGTTCAAACCCACCAGCCACTCCTTGTAAGGAAGATCGGACAATTTACTTCCTATCTCAGAAACCCAAGGAGGGGTTGTTATGAGTCAGAAACGACTTGACGGCAGTGAGTTTCATTTTGGTTTTGTCTACATGTTGGTGGCAGTGGGTTTTGTCTTTTTTTTTTACATGTATAATTCAGTGACTCTGATTATATTCTTCAAGTTGTGCAGTGATTCTCATTATCTTTTTCTAAATTATTCCACAACTATTAATATAATCTCAATGACCCCAAAGCAAAAATCCCCTCTTCACTTCTCCCTCCCACCCCTGCTCACTACTAAGAATCTTTGGTTTCTCTCTATTTGCTTATTTCATATAAATGAGAGTATGCAATATTTGTCCTCTTGGAACTGACTTATTGTGCTCAGCATTATATTTTCAAGGCTCATCCATGTTGTGACATGCATCAAGATTTCAGTTCTTTTGGTGGCTGAGTAATGTTCCATTGCATGCATGTACCACGTTTTGTTTACCCATTCATTTGTCAATGAGCATTCAGGTTGTTTCCAGGTTTTGGCTACCATGAAATGTGCTGCAATGGAAAATGGAGCACAGGTTTCTGTTTGTTTTCCTGCTTTCACTTCTGGGTATGTATCTAGGACTGAGATTGCTGGGTCATATGTTCAACTTTTTGAGGAACCACTGAACTGTTTTCCGTAGTGCTTGTATTTTCCCTGACCTTTAGAAGCTGAGTTTGGCTGTGTAAGTTGCTTTGGCCAGTGAAATACAAGCATCTGAGACAGATAACATTTCCTGACAGAGCTTTAGTAGCTGGTGTGCAATTTGCTTCTCTCTTTCCCCCTGCTGCAGTGACTGTCAATATCCGAGACAGTGGATACTCTGTCATTCTGGATGTTGGTGTGAAGATGACATGGAGATGAGCCCAACCCAGTGCAAAGGTGGATAGGTAGCATTAAAAAAACTAAACTAAACCTTTATTATTTTAAGCCACTAAAATCACGGGCACTTGACTGCTAACCAGAAGGCTGGTGGTTCAAACCCACCAGCCACTCTTTGGAAGGAAGGTTGGGCAATCTACTTTTGTAGTGATACCACCTCGGAAATACAAGGAGGGTCACTGTGAGTCATGTCTGACTTGATGGCACATAACAACAACAACAAAATTGTGGGGATTTTTTTTTTTTTTTTTATTGCTACATAGCATTTTCTCACCACTTAGTTGCATAAAATGGAATAATTTTAACCATGGAAGTGAAAGTAACATATGTGTTTGGAAGAGTTGTAAAGTTTAAAAAAAAATCTTTAATGAGATATAATTCACATATCATACAATTTACCCATTTAAATGCACAATTTGATGGCTTTTAGTATATGTACAGTTGCACAACCATCAACATAATCAATTTTAGAATATTTTAATTGCCCTAAAAACGAACTCAGTCACTTAGTTATCACATTTTTCAATTGTTTCACTGTGCCTCCCTAGACCTAGGAAACCAATAATCCACTTTCTATCTATATAGCTTTGCTTCTTCTGGATATTTAACATTGTATGGAATCATACACCATGTGCTGCTTTGGCACTGGCTTCTTTCACTTAGCATAATTTCAAGTTCTTCCATCATATAGCATGTATCAGTACATCAATGACTTTTAAAAAAAATATTGTGATGTGGGTGAAAATTTACAGAGCAAATTCACTTTTCATAGAGCAGTTCATACACATTTTGTCTCATGACATTGACTTTAATTTTCTGCAATGCAACAGCTCTCTTACCACTGTGCTCCCTGCCATAGCAACCTCTTCCCTGTGCTTTTCCCTGCCATGCACTCTTGCCCCCCCAAGCTGTCTCCCTGTGTATACACTGCCCTTCTATTCTCCCATGATTGATCTCTCCAAAGAGTGTATATACCTAACGGAAATGTTCAGCTCATATGCCTGTCTTTTATTTGGTTAGAAGCCACAGGAGTGAGTTCAATTCCAGACCTGAAGGGCAGCTAGGGGCCATAGTCTCAGTGGATCTATCTGACTAGCAAACCTGGTCCTTTTTCTTTGTTAATGATTTTGAGTTTTGTTTCACACTGTTCTCCCACTGTATCCAGGATCTCCTAAATAGATCTCTTCTGAGTGGTTGACAGTGGTAGCTGGGCACCATCTGGTTCTTCTGGTCTCATGGTAATATAGGCTGAGAATCTCATGGTCCACCAATCACTTGGACTAATTGTTTCCATGCATCTTTGGTTTTCTTCATTCTTCTTCACTCTGGATGAGGAGAGACCCATTGTTGCATCTAGATGGTGGCTTTCAAGCTTTTAAGATCCCAGTTGCTACTCACCAAAGTAGGATGTAGAACAAAGTTTTTGTGTAGTATGCTATGCCAATTGACTTGATGACCCCTGTGACTATGGTCCTGAGCCCACAGGTCCAACTACTTGCTCTCTTTGGGTAGATGGCTGTGACCAAGAAATAACTATGACCTTGCCCTTTTTCAGCTCTACTATATACCTGGACATTCTTACAGAAGATACAAATATAGAAACATCATCTGGCAAGCCTATACATGGTCATGAACACACTCCCCCTGCATAGACATACTGAGTCATTCAGCCTGTGCCCCTATCTGTCTACCTTTAGATCAATGTCTGTTATCAATGACAACACAATACTATTATTTGCAAAAGGGTTCATCTCTGTTGTCTGTACCTCCCATGTGCCTCTCTATGTCTTCCTCTTCCCCAGTGCTACCATGTTGATTGTTCACATTTGGTACATTGCCCTTCCCTTCACCCAGATCACTATTTGTCTCTACCTATCTAACAGTATTGCCTGCCATCCCATCCCACCCCTGGTAACCAACAAAGAAAATTTCCTTCCATATATAAACTTTCCCTTAACTTTTCACAGTAGCAGACTAATACAATATTTGTCCTTCTGTGATTGACCTGTTTCATTCAGCATAATGTCCTCCAAGTTCATCCACATTATGTGGTGTCTTGCAGATTGTACATTATCCTTTAGGGTTGCATAGTATCCCATTGTGTGTATGTACCATAGTTTGGTTATCCATTTTTCTTTTGATGGGCACTTAGGTTGTTTCCATCTTTTTGCTATTTAAATGGTACTGAAATGAACATGGGTGTGCATATATGTTTTCTTGTCCTGGCTCTAACTTCTTTAGGATATAAACCTAGTAATAGAATTGCTGGGTCAAATGGTATTTCTATTTCCAACTTTTTAAGGAATCACCAACTGCTCTCCACAGTGATTTTATCATTTGACAGTCCCACCAGCAGTGTATGAGAGTCCCAGTTTCTCCACATCCTCACCAGCATTTGTTATTTTCTGTCTTGTTGAACTTTGCTGCTAGTGCTGGGGCAAGATGGTATCTCATTGTTGTTTTGATTTGAACCTCTCCAATGGCTAATGATAATGAGCATTTCTTTATATGTTTATTGGCAGCCTGAATATTCATATCTCCTACCCATTTTTTAATTGGATTATTTGTCTTTTTGTTGTTGAGCTATTGGAGTTTTCTATAAATTTTAGAAATAAGTTCCTTGTCAGATATGTCATTGTTAAATATTTTTCTCCTAATCTGTAAGTTCTCTTTTGATTCTTTTGGAGAAATTTGTGGAAGCACATAAAAGTTTAAATTTTAGAAGGTCCCATTCATCTAGTTTATCTTCAGCTGTTTGTGCATTTTGGGTTATGCTTGACAGTCTATTTATGCCATAAATTAAGCACTGTTGTGGAGTCGGATCTGACTCATAGTGATCCCTCCTTGGGTTTCCAAGGTGGCATCACTACGGAAGTAGATTGTCCAACCTTCCTTCTGAAGAGTGGCTGGTGGCCCCTAAAATTGCCCCAATTTTTTCCTTGAGAAACTTTATAGTTATAGGTTTCACATTTGGGTCTTTGATCCATCTGGAGTTAGTATTTGTGTATGGTGTGAGTTACAGATAGTTTCATTTTTCTCCAAGTGGATACCCAGTTTTGACAGCACCATTTGTTAAAGAAACCCTTTCTTCCCCATTTCCTGAACTTCAGCCCTTTGTCAAAGATTAGCTGACCATAGGTTGACAGTTTTATTTCCGGGTTCTCAATTCTATTCCACTGGTCTATGTGTCTGCCACTGTACCAATGCCAGGCTGTTTTGACTACTGTGGCTGTATATTAGGTTTTGAGATCCAGGAATATGAGACCTCCTGCTTTGTTCTTCTTCAATACTGCTTTGCTCATCCAAAGTCTCTTTTCTTTCCATATAAAAAACAATGATTGGTTTATCCGTATCCTTAAAATAATGTTGATGGGATCTGAATTGGGATTGGATTTAATGTATAGATTGCTTTGGGTAGAATTGATATTTTCACAACGTTCAATCTTCCTACCCACACACATGCTATGTTTTTCCATTTATGTAGATGTAGATTTCTATGTTTTCTTGAAGTAGTGTTTTGTAGTTTTCTTTGTACAGGTCTTTTCTGTCCCTGGTAAGATTTATTCCCAAGTGTTTTATTTTTGTGGCAGTTCAAACCCACTAGCCACTCCTTGGAAGGAAGATTGGACAATCTACTTCCCTAGTGATGCTGCCTCAGAAACCTAAGAAGTGGTTCCTATGAGTCGAATCGACTACATGGCAGTGAGTTTGGTTTGGTTATTGTAAATGGTATTGATGTCCTTATTTCGTTTTCAGCAATCTCTTTGTTGGTGTAGAGGAATCCAACTGATTTTTGGTTGTTGATCTTGTATCCTGCCATTATGCTAAATCTCATAATTAGTTCCAGTAGTATTATTGCTGAGTCTCTTGGGTTTTCTGAGGATCATACCATCAGCAAATAGGGATAGTTTGACTTCTTCCTTACCAATTTGAATGCCTTTGATTTTCCTTTCTTGTCCTATTTCCTGGCTAGGACTTCCAATACAATGTTGAAAAGAAGTGGTGACACAAGGCATCCTTATCTGTTTCCCATTCACAAAGGGTATGGTTTCAGTCTCTCTCCACTGAGAATAATGTTGGTTGTTGGCTTTGCCTATATGTCCTTTATTATGTTGAGGAATGTCCCTTCTATTCATATTTTGCTGAGAGTTTTGTTCAGGCATGGGTGTTCGATTTTATCAAATGCCTTTTCTGCATCAATTGATATGATCATGTGGTTCTTTTCCTTTGTTTTATGTATGTGATGGATGACGTTGATTGTTTTTCTAATGTTGAACTATCCTTGCATACCTGATATGAACCTCACTTGGTCATAAAACATTATATTTTGGATATATTATTAGAGTCTTTTGGCTAGGATTTTGTTGAAGATTTTTGCATCTATATTTATGAGGGATACTGGTCTGTAGTCTTCCTTTTTAGTAATGTCTTTGCCTGGTTTTGTTATCAAGGTTATGCTTGCTTCAAAGAATGAATTTGGAAGGATTCCATTCTTTTCTATGTTCTGGAATAGTTTGAGTAGGATTGGTGTCAGTTCTTTTCTAAATGTTTGGTAGAATTCTCTGGTGAAAACATCTGGGCCATGGTTTTTGTTGTTGGTAATTTTTTTTTTTTTTTATGATCTGTTTAATTTTTTTCTTCTTTTATTATGAGTCAGTTCAACTTTTCCACCTTAGTTTTTTTAGGTAAGTAGTATGTTTCTAGAATTCTAACGATTTCTTCTAAATTTTCACATTTGTTGGAGACAGGTTGTCATAGTATCCTGATATTATTCTTTTTATTTCAGTTAGTTCTGCTGTGATGTCACCCAATTTGTTTCTTATTAATGTTATTTGTGTTCGCTCCTTCTCCTTTGTTAAATTTGCCAGTGGTTTGTCAATTTTATTGATCTTTTCAAAAAACCAACTTCTGGTCTTGTTGATTCTTTCTATTGTCTTTCTGCTTTCTCTTTCATTGACTTCTATCTGAATCTTTATTATTTATTTTCTTCTGGTGACTGTAGGCATTTTTTGCTACTCTTTTTCTAATTGTTGAAGATGTTGGTTTAAAGTGTTGATTTTGGCTCTTCCTTTATTTTTGATGTGTATATTTATTGCTATAATTTGGCCTTTGATCACTGCTTTTGTTGTGTTCCAAAGATTTTGGTATGTTGTGTTTTCATTCTCATTTGATTCAAGGTTTTTTTTTTTTTTAATTTTTTATTTCTTCTCTTATCCAGTCTTTCTTTAGGAGGGTGTTGTTCAATTTCCATGTGTTTGCTTTTTTCTGTTGATCTTCCTACTGTTGATTTCTAATTTGATAACATTGTGATCTGAGAAGATGCTCTGTAGTAGTTCAATGATTTTAGATTTATTAAGCATTGCTTTATGGCCTAATATGTGGTCTATCCTGGAGAATGTTCCATGTGCACTGGAAAAGAATGTATATTGTGTTGTCATTGGGTGAAGTGTTCTGTAGATATCTATAAGGTCAAGTTGGTGGATTATATTGTTTAACTCTTCTGCATCTTTGATGAGTTTCTTTCCATTTGTTCTATCTTTGATTGAAAGTGGTGTATTAAAGTCTACAATGACAGTAGACCCATCTATTCATCTTTTCAATGCTGTTAAAGCCTGATTTATGTATTTTGGGGCTCTTTCATTGGGTGCATAGTTATTTATTATGGTTATATTTTCTCGTTCAATTAATCCTTTAATCATTATATAATGTCCTTGCTTGTTTTTTATGGTGGTTTTTGTCTTAAAGTCAATTTGATCAGAAATTAATAGTACTGCTCCTGCTCTTTTTTGATTGCCTTTTGTGGGATATATCTTTTTGATTTGTAGTGTATTTTTATCTATGTCTCTAGGGTGTGTCTCTTATAGACAGCATATTGATGGGTTATGTTTTCTTATGTAGTCTGCAACTCTCTGTCTCTTGAGTGATGCATTTAATCCGTTTACATTCAGTGCAATTATTAACAAGTATGACTTTGTTGCTGCCATTTTTTTACATATTTTTTCATGATGTTGCTGATTTCTTTGTTCCATATAATTTTCTGTCCTGAGCTCATATTGTTTATGAATTGTGCTATCATTTCTTTCATTGCTGTTGTTTTAGTATTTGTTAAATATTTCTGTTTGTCCTCTTTTTAATTGTGATGTGAAAGTTTATCCGTTTTCTTGGAATTTCCCTGTGATTTATACTTTTCTCCCCAAGTTTAGAACATTCCATTCTATCTTTCAACTCTTTTGACTTCCTCACCATTTAGAAATTCTGTAAGTACAATATTTTTCCCATCTTTTTGTTTTTTAGTTGTCCTCATTTGCCAATTGATGTTTCTGGTTCCCTGTTTACAATCTAGTAAGCTTATTTTAGTTTATATACTTCCATATCTGGGTTGGTTTCTGGGTTATGTCATCAAGTGTGTTAATGGTTGATTGTTGTTTGCTATTATTGGTTCTCTGTCCAAAGGACTCCCTTTAGTGTCTCTTGTAAGGCTGGTCTGATTTTAACAAATTCCCTTAATTTCTGCTTATCTAGAAATCTCCTAATTTCACGATCATATTAGATTCAGTTTTACCGGGTATATAATTCTTGGCTGGAAAGTTTTCTCTTTCAGGGTTTTACATATACTATCCCATTGCCTTCTTACCTGCATAGTTTCTGTTGAGAATCATACTTTAGTCTTATTGGGTGCCCTTTGTAAGTAACTTTTCGCTTTTCCCATGCTGCTTTCAGGATTCTTTCTTTGGCTTTGGCTTTCATAAATTTGATGATGATATGTCTTGGTGATTTTCTTTTGGGGTCTATCCCATTTGGACTTCCAGAATGGATATATTCTCATCTTTCATCATATCAGGGAAATTCTCTTCCAGCAAATCTTTGACAATTTTCTCTGTTCTGGAATTCCTCCTATTATATGTAGCTTATTCCTTTTGATAGTATCCCACAAGAATCTTAGGCTTTCTTCATTTTGTTTTGATCTTTTCTGATTGATCCCTTTCCAAAGAAGCTGTTCTGGTTACCACTCTGACAGGAGTACACTACAAATGGGATAGTTTTAAGAGACAGGGGCTTATTCTTACAATTTTGGAGGCCAGAATTCTGAGTTCAAAGTGCCAGACCCTAGGGGCTGGATGAAAGCCCCTTGACCTTGGGCTTCAGCTCTGCCTCTTGCTCTGGGCCCACTGAAACTAGAGGGTTTTCTTCACTCAGGCAGCTGCTGGCTGCTAGGGCTGACAAACCTAAAGTTGACAACTGAAAAGGCTTGAGATATTGGTCCCAATATCACCAAGCAACACAGCAGGCCACTAATTCAACTCCAGAAAAATTCCCAAGATCAGCAAGACATGGCAGGCTGCTGAACAATGACTTGGCTATGTGCACGATTCAAGCGTACTGAAAAACTAGAGACCATTCCCAGAGTTGCTTCTTATATACAGGAAGCAGACCACATCCTTAAAGCAGCTACTCAGCTGCTCCAATAGATTCCACCATGGAGTTAATTACCAATCTCACCATGGGTAATAACTACATCCAACTGCCCAGACACTCAACCAGGCCCAGCCAAGTTGACACAAACACTTAACTACCACAGCTCCACCCCTTGTCAACTTGGAAACTCTATACATCTCCAGTGGTGGCATCTGTATAGATCTCCTTTATTGGGTGGCTCTGGTGCCCATTCCTGAGAGGCAAGCTTACCTCCTTAGCCTAGAAGGCCCATTCCTCTACCTCTTGGGCATGGCAGCACTGCTTTCTCACTCTTGGGCAGTGGCTATGGCTCCATCCCACTGGCTCACATGAACCAGCAGTCCCACACTCCAGAACTAAGTTGGCAAAGGTCTGGCTCTTTGAAATCTGTAGGGCTGTGGCATTTCCACCCTCAAAGGCCATGGTCCTACCTTTGAGGCTGAAGCAGCTCTGCTTCCCATTTCTTTGTTCTTTCCGCTTCTACCAAATAATGCCAAATACAAACCACTTTGCCAGAAATCTTCCTGCCCGAAAAGCACTCAGCATTCTAGCTCCATGGGCTGGCTAACCTGCTACTCCATTTCATGTCAGTCTCTTCTAGCAATTAATGCCCAAAGGCAACCCATTTTGCCAGGAATCCACCTACACAATGGCATCCAGCTTTCTCCTTTGTGAGCTGGTAAGGCTGTCACTGTCTCATGCTGGTCTCTTGGCTCTACTGCTGCCATCTCTCATGCTGCATGCTGGGGTCTCTCTTTCAGGGTCTCAGGTCAAGGACACACTCCACTCCTGTTACCACATTTTAGGTATCTGAGAGAGTGGAGCAGCACCCTAATCTCTCGGTATGATATTCTGTTCTGGTTATCTAGTGACAGGAATATACCACAAATGGGATGGCTTTAACAAACAGGAGTTTATTCTTACAATTGTGGAGGCCAAGGCCGAGTTCAAAGTGCTAGGCTCTAGGGGCCAGGTGCAAACCTCTTGCTCCCAGCCCACTGAAACTAGAGGCTTTTTTTCACTCAGACAGCTGCTGGCTGCTGAGATTAACAAAGTAAAAGTCAACAAGTAAAAAGGCACATTCCCAATATAACCAAACAACATTCAAGTCCATAAAAAGTCCTAAGATTAGCAGGGCATGGCAGGCTGCTGAACAGTGACTTGGCTACATGCAGGATCAAGTGTGGCAAAAAGCTAGAGACCATTCTGAAAACTGCTTCTTGCATATGGGAAGAAGACCACATCCCTAAAGCAGCTACTCAGCTGCTCCAATAGATTTCACCATGAAATTAATTACCAATCTCACCATGAGGAATAAGTATATCCAGGTGCCAGCTACTCAACCAGGACCAGCCAAGTTGACACACAAACTTAACTACCCCAGAAATATTCAGGTATTTGCCTTCAATCTCAGTAATTCTGTCTTCCATTGATTTGATTCTACTCCTTTGACCTTTCAATGTGTTCTTTATTTCTGAAAATTTAGTATTAATCTGGACTTCTATCTGTTGATTTTGTATCATTTCTAATTTTTCATTTATCATTTCATTCTTGTATTTTCTTCTGATATTGTTTTAGAGTTTTTTCTGTGTTTTCCTTAATTTTTTCAGTGTTTTCCTTGATCTGTCTCTCAATATGTTGAAGGTACCTAAATATAATTCTTTTGAATTCCTTATTAGGGAATTCCAATTTTGCTTCTTCCTCAGGGATGTGTTCTGGGTCTGTATCCTGCTCCTTGTTTCTACTGCTTTATCTTGCATCTCTGTTTGGATTGTGATGGTCTCTTGTCTCCAAGACATTGTGACATTGTTGTATTTATATTTAATTGGTGACTGTATGTTGGAGTGATTTGCCCAAGATTTTTGTTTTCTTTGGATGTATCTTAGTAAAAAGGGTACTGTGATCCTCTATTTGCTAGTTGGCAGTGCTTATGCACTCACCACCTGTGTCCTGGTGGATATGATAGAGAATCTGTCCCTGCACATATCTCAGTTAACTGTTTGTGAAGGGAAGTTAAGAGTAAGTCAGCCTTATATTAGCAGTCATGTATCATTGGTCAGTTGGTGCAGAAGGCCACAGTGGCCCTCATTCAGTAAGTGGAGCTACACGAGGTGTTGGTGTAATTCAGTCATATGGGCACGGTTGCTATCTCTCATTCAGTTAGACAAAAACAACAATAAAAAAAAAATCAAAAAGTAAAAGCAAGAGGACAAAAAATACACACTGCATAAACACACAAGAACAATCACCAAGAAGAAAGGCAATAAATGACAGAATTGAAAAAACAAAACAAACAAACAAGAAAAAACCCCACAATATCTGGGGAGGGGGGAATAAGAGAAAAGGGGTAGAGTAAGAGAATAATGAAGAAAAAACAATAAGAAAAATGCAAAAAGAAAAACAAAGGTTAGTGAGAGACATAAGAAAGAGAAAAATGGGAATCAGGAAAATGGAAGAGAGAAAAAGCCAAAAACTAGAACCTGGGAAGAAAGAGTAAGAATAAAAAAGGAAGAAGAAAAAATATATATCAGGGGATGGGGGTGGGGGGCACAGGGCAGGGCACCCAGGTTTGTCAGAGCACAGAGACTGGAATGGAATTTCTGCTTGCCAAGAAGGTGGGTGGGAGTGAGGTTTGGCTGCACCTTTGTTCACCAAGAAGGAATGGGGTATAAGAGTAGCAAAGGGATCATTGCCCCTTTCCAGTCCTCTTTCTCCTGTATGTCTGTGATGTCCCTGGCAAGTGGAGCCTATTCCCTGGAATCGGAAAGAATGCTGTCACTTTAAATATCCAAAATTTGCCTTTCCCACTTACCCTTAATAAATTTTTACCCTTATGCATTTTTCTATTCTGAATATTTCATATAAATATAATCATACAATATTTGTCCTTTTGTGTCTTTGTTATTTCACTCAGCATAATGTTTTCAAAATTCATCTCTATTGTAGAATGTATCAGAACTTCATTTCTCTTTATGGATAAAAGTATTCCATTACATGGATATTTCACATTTTGTTTATCTATTCATATGTTGATATACATTTAGATTGTTTCCACCTTTTGACTATTGTCAATAGTGTACAGTGACAGTGATCATTGGTGTACAGTTTCTGCATTCCAACATTCAAATCTTTTGAGCACATACATGGGTCATATACTAATTCTGTTTAACATTTTGAGGAACTTCCAAACTGTTTTCCACAGTGACTGTACATTTTCACAATTCCACCAACAATGGAGGAGTATTCCAATTTCTCCACATCATCCTCAAATTTTGCTTTTTTTTTTTTTTTTCTGATAATTGTCATCCTAGTGGGGATGAAGTGATATCTCACTGTGGTTTTCATTTGCATCTCCCTAATGGTTAAGGGGTTAAGTGCTTGGCTGCTAAATAAATGGTCAATGGTTCAAATGCATCAGCTTCTGCAGGAGAAAAAAGTAGCAGTCTGTTTCTATAATGATTATAGACTTGGAAACCCTACAGGTCATTCTACTTTGTCTTATAGTGTAGCTAAAAGCCAGAATCATCTGGATGACATGAGGCATGAGAATGGTTAATAAAACTGTCTGAAATAGTCAAAGGAATGCTAAATAGCACAAAGCCTGAATCAGGATTCAAATCAGAGAGGCATGTCTTAGACATGTTTCAAACTTTGAGGAATTTTTTATGAAACAGTGCCGATAAGAAGAGTTCCAGTAAGATGGAAGAATAGGCAGAAGGACTGCACAGACTCTCTTCAACAAAGGAAAGGAGAACCAATTAACACAGATACAGAAGATAATCCTTGACCCCTGAGCTTTGAAGGGAGAAATAGAGAAGTTGACTAAACTTCAACTAGCAGAAGAATTTGCATGAAAATAAGGAGACATACAGAGCTGTGATCTGGCAGCCATCCTGACTGATGGTACAGACAGCTTGGATACTGCCAAGTGGTAGTAGGACCTAAAAATTAACCATAAAACAGCCCTGCTAGCCAGCAAATGCACGGATGACTGCTCTAGTGGCTGGGGAATAAAAGTGGAAGCAGCAAAGAGAAAGGCGGGCTGAGCTGTGGACTTTTCCCTGTCCAGAGCGCACAGCCATTTTGAATGTTTACAAGTGGTTTGATCATTTGGGATATTTAAAGTGACAGTGTTCTCCCAGATTCTAGGGACTTAAGAACAGGCTCTGCTTGCTGGGAACCACAGACATCCCGGATGAATGGACTACTGAAAAGATACGACATTCCCTTTTTTTCTCTTATATCCCACACCCTCTTGGTGAACAAAGGTGCAGCCATCCCTCTCCCACCCACCTTCTAGGCTGGCAGGAATGCCATCCCAGTCTATGTGCTCCCATGGAGCCTGACTTCCCTGCCCTGCCATGTCCAAATTTTTTCTTTTTACTTTTTTTAAGTTTGTTTGTTTTTGTCTGTTTTAAAACTACTACAGTTATTATTACTGTCTTTCTTTTATTACCATTCTTTATAATTCCCCTCCCTGGTTCTAGTTCTCAGCTTTTTTTCATTTCCCTGTTCCTGCTTATGATTATTAGTATTTTTTTTTTTTTTCTTTCTTGTGGGTAACCTCATTCATTGTTTTTCTTTTTGGGTTTTCCCCATATTTTTCTTCATTATTCTACTTCTCTATGTTTTTCTCTTTTTGCCCTCTCTCCAAATATTGTGGTGTTTTTTTGTTTTGTTTTGTTTTCGGGTTTTTTTTTTTCCCCTTATATCTTTTTTGGTTTCTGTTCCTGTGTAATTACACAGTGTGGGTTTTGTCCATTTCCTTTTACTTTTTTGATGGTTATTCAATTGTTATTTTAGTCTAACTGAGTGGGAGACAGCAACAGTCACCATATGACACAACTACATCCACACCTCCTGCAACTTCACTTACTGAGTGAGAGTCACCACCTCCTTCTCCACCAATGGGCCAACAAGAAACTACCACCAAGAAGAGCCTGACTCACCCTTACTTGCTCTTCACAAACAGTTAATAGAGATATAAATACAACATTACACTGTCTCAGAGACAAGAGACCATCACAGTCCACACAAAAAAAGCAAGATAAAGTGGTAGAAACAAGGGAGCAGGATACAGACCCAGACCACATCCCTGAGAAAGAAACAGCATTGGTACTCTCTGATAAGGAATTCAGAAGAATTATATTTAGGTACTTTCAAAGGATTGAGGGACAAATCAAGGAAAACAAAGACAAATCCCTAGAAGAATTTTGGAAGAAAATACAAAACCAAAATGACAAAATAAATGAAAAATGAGAAATGATTCTAAATCTACAGATAGAAATCCAGAAGATTAATATGAAATTGTCAGAAATAGATAACACATTGAAAAGGCAAAGGAGTAGGATTGATGCAATGGAAGACAGAATTCTTGAGATTGAAGACAACTACCTGAATACGTCTTTGGAAAGGGTTAGTCAGAAAGAAGATCAAAATAAAATGAAGAAACCCTAAGAATCATGTGGGATACCATCAAAAGGAATAACCTACGAGTCATTGGAATTTCAGAACAGAAAGAGGGAAATAAAACCAAAGAGGGGGAAAAAAAAAAAAACACTGAGAAAACTGTCCAAGATTTGCAGGAAGAGAACTCCCCTGATATAATGAACGATGAGAACATATCCATTCAGGAAGTCCAACAAACCCAAACAGGATAGACCCCAAAAGAAAATCACCAAGACATATCATCATCAAACTCATCAAAACCAAAGACAAAGACAGAATCCTGAAAGCAGCATG
>NW_006921726.1:4580522-4599958 GCF_000298275.1 Orycteropus afer afer
AACTATGGGGAGGAAGTGGGAGGGGAGCTGCTGCATTGTAAATTTTGGTCAATGACATGAGACAAAGTATATGTGAACTGCTGTATGAAAAATGAATTTACTCTGTAAATCTTCATCCAAATCCTAAAAAAAAAAGGCCAACCAGTAAGAATAAGCTCTGATTTCTCAGCAGAAACCAGGCAAGCAAGAAGGCAATGGGATGGTATATATAAAACCCTGAAAGAGAAATATTTTCAACTAAGAATTATATACCTGGAAAAATTATCTCTCAAATATGATGGTGCAATGAGGAGATTTCCAGATAAACAGAAGCTAAGAGAATTTGTTAAAACCATACCAACCTTACAAGATATACTAAAGGGATTCCTTTGAACAGGGAGCCAAAAATAGCAAAAACAACTGACCATTAATATACAAGATGACATAACCCAGAAACCACAGCTATGGACATATCCAAAGCAAAATAAGCTTACAAGATTGTAAACAAGGAACCCGAGACTTGAATTGGTGAATCAGGACAACTACAAGGCAAAAAGAGGGAAAATACTGTGTAGTTACAGAACTTCTAAATGGTGAGGAAATCAAGAGAGTTGCAAGATAGAATGGACTATTCCAAACTTGGGGAGAAAATTATAAATGAGAGGTTAATCTCAAAGAAAAATGGTAAATCTTCACATCACAATAAAAAAAGAGGACAAGCACAAATATTCAGCAAATACTAAAACACAGAAACAAAGGAAATGATAACACGATTCATAAACATATGAGCTCAGCACAGAAAATAATATGGAACAAAGAAATCAGGGGCACCATGAAAAAACAGATAACAAAATGAAAGCAACTGATTCATACTTGTCAATAATTACACTGAACATTAATGGGTTAAATGCACCATTCAAGAGATGGAGAGTTGAAAATTGGATAAGAAACAAAACCCATTAATATGCTGTGTATAAGAGACACATCTTAGAGACAGAGACAAATATAGACTAAAACTCAAAGGTTGGAAAAAGATATATCAAGCAAATGGCAACCATAAAAGAGCAGGAGTGGCAATATTAGTTTCTGATCAAGTTGACTTTAAGACAAAAACCACCATAGGAGACAAGGAAGGACATTATATAATGATTAAAGTATCAATTGACCAAGAAGATTTAACCATAATAATTATCTATGGACCCAATTACAGAGTCCCAAAATACATAAGTCAGACTTTAAAAGACTCGAAAAGGCAAATAGATGACTCCATAGTCATAGTGGGAGACTTTAATATACTACTTTCAATGAAAGATAGAACAACTGGAAAGAAACTCAACAAAAATGCAGAAGAGCTAAACAATACAATCCACCAACTTGAACTTATAGACACCTACAGAGAACTTCACCCAACAACAGCACAATATACATTCTTTTCCAGTGCACATGGAACATTTTCCATGATAGACCATATGTTAGGCCATAAAGCAAGCCTTCATAAATTTAAAAATACTGAAATATTGCAAAACATCTTTTCAGACCACAATGTTATCAAATTAGAAAGCAACAATAGGAAGATCAATGGAAATAGAGTAAACACATGGAAACTGACCAACACCCTCCTTATGAAAGACAGTGTAAGAGAAGAAATAAAAAGTGAAATTGAAAAATTCCTTGAATCACATGAGAATGAAAACACTACATACCAAAATCTATGAGACACAACAAAAGCAGTGATTAGAGGCCAATTTATAGCAATAAATGCACACATCAAAAAAGAAGAAAGAGTCAAAATCAACACTTTAAATGAATATTTGCCACAATTAGAAAAAGAACAGCAAGAGAAGCCTATAGTCACCAGAAGAAAGGAAATAAGATTCGAGCAGAAATCAATTAAACAGAAATTAGAAAGACAATAGAAAAAATCAATAAGATCAGAAGTTGGTTTTATGAAAAGATTAATAAAATTAACAAACCACTGGCAAATTTAACAAAGGAAAACAGGGAGACAATACAGATAACATGAATAAGAAACAAAATGGGTGACATCACAACAGAACCAACTGAAATAAAAAGGATAATATCAAGATACTGTGAAGAACTGTACTCCAACAAATTTGAAAATCTGGAAGAAATGGACAGATTTCTAGACACACACCACTTACCTAAACTAAACTAACACAGACTGATATGGAAAACTTGAACAGATCCATAACAAAGAAATTGAATAGTTTATCAAAAAATTACCAACAAAAAAATGTCTTGGCCTAGATGGTGTCACTGGAGAATTCTACCAAACATTCGGAGAACAACTGACACCAATCCTACTAAACTATTCCAAAACATAGAAAAGGATGGAATCCTCCCTAACTCATTTTATGCAGTAAGCATAGCCTTGATACCAAAACCAGGCAAAGACATCATTCAAAAGGAAAACTATAGACCAATGTCCCTCATGACTATAGATACAAAAAACTTCAACAAAATCCTAACCAATAGACTCCAACAACATATCAAGAAAATCATTCATTATGACCAAGTGAGGTTCATATCATGTATGCAAGGATAGTTCAACATTAGGAAAATAATCAACATCATCCACCACGTAAATAAAATGAAGAAGAACCACATGATCATATCAATTGATGCCGACAAGGCATTTGATATAATCCAACACCCATTCTTGATCAAACCTCTCACCAATATAAGAATAGAAGGGACATTCCTCAACATAATAAAAGGCATCTATGCAAAACCAACAGACAACATTATTTTTAATGGAGAGAGACTAAACCATTCCTCTGGTGAACAGGAACCAGCCAAGGATGTCCTCTATCACCACTACTATTCAACATTGTACTGAACGTCCTAGCCGGGCCATTAAGGCAAAAAAGGGAAATCGAAGGCATCCAAATGGGTACGGAAGAAGGCAAACTATTCCTATTTGCTGATGATATGATCCTATACCTAGAAAACCCAAGAAACTCAGTCAAAAATCTACTGGAACTAATTGAGAGATTTAGCATCGTGGCAGGATATAAGATCAACATCCAAAAATCTGTTGGGTTCCTCTACATAAGCAGAGAGATTGCTGAAAAAGAAATGAGGAAATCAATACCATTTACAGTAGCTACAAAAAAAAAAAAAAAAGAAAAAACCTTGGAATAAATCTTACCAGAGACACAAAAGACCTGTATAAAGAAAACTATAAAAAACTACTTCAAGAAACCATAAGAGATCTACATAAATGGAAGAGCATCCCATGCTCATGGATTGGAAGATTGAACATTGTGAAAATGTCAGTTCTACCCAAAGCAATCTATACATTCAATACAATTTCAATCCAGATCCTGTCAACATTTTTTAAGGATATGAAATAAATTAAAAAAAAAACAAAAAAAAAAAACAACCTTTATATGGAAAGGAAAGAGACCTCAGGTAAGCAAAGCACTTTTGAAGAAAAACAAAGTAGGAGGTTTCACACTGCCAGATCTCAAAACCTACTATATAGCAACAGTAGTCAAAGCTACCTGGTATTGGTACAATGACAGACACATAGACCAATGAAATAGAATTGAGAACCCAGAAATAGATCCATAGACCTATGATCAGCTGATCTTTGGCAAAGGGCCAAAATCCATTAAATGTGGAAGAGAATGTTTGTTTAAAAAATGGGGCTGGCAAAACTGGATATCCATTTGCAGAAAAGGGAAACAAGGTCTGTACCTCACACAATACACAAAAACTAACTTCAGATGAATCAAAGACTTAAATGTGAAACTTAGAACTATAGAGTTCCTCAAGGAAAAACTAGAGGCAAATTTAGGGGTTCTAATACATGGCTTCCAACTCGATGGCACATAACAATATTAACAACAAAAAATACATGGCATAAATAGACTATCAAGCATAATCTAAAGTGCACACACCACAGAAGAGAAACTAGATGACTGGGACCTTCTAAAAATTAAATTTTTATGTGCTTCCAAGGACTTCTCCAAAAGAGTCAAAAGAGAACCTACAGATTGGCAAATAATATTCAGCAATAACATGTCTGACAAGGGACTTATCTCTAGAATTTATAGAAAAATCCAACACCTCAATAATAAAAAGACAAATAATCCAATTAAAAAATGCATAGAAGACATGAATAGACACTTCACCAAGGAGGATATTCAGGCAGCCCACAAACATGAAAAAATGCTTGTGACAATTGGCCATTGGAAAAATGCAGATCAAGGCAACAACAAGATACCTTCTTGCCCCAGCACTAGCAGCAAAGTTCAACAAGACAGAAAATAATAAATGCTGGTGAGGATGCATAGAGATTGGGACTCTCATACACTGCTGCTGAGACTGTAAAATGGTACAACCACTGTGGAAAGCAGTATGAAGATTCCTTAAAAAGTTGGAAATAGAAATACCATTTGATCCAGCCATTCCATTACTAGGTATATATCCTAAAGAAGTGAGAGCCATTACTAGAACAGACATATGCACACCCATGTTCATCACAGCACTATTTGCAGTAGCAAAAAGTTGGAAACAACCTAAGTGTCCATCAACTGAGGAATGGATAACCAAACTATGGTACATACACACAATGGAATTCTGTGAAACCCTAAAGAGTAATGCAAAATCTGTAAAACATTGCATAACATGGATGAACTTGAAGGACATTATGTTGAGTGAAATAAGTCAATCACAGAAGGACAAATACTGTATTTGTCCATTATTATAAATTCAAGGAATAGTTTATACACAGAAGGAAATGTTCTTTGTTGGTTATCAGGGGTTGGAGGGTAATGTAGGGAACACTGTTAGATAGGTAGAGATAAGTGTTGATTTGGGTGAGGAGAAGGGCAATGTACCAAGTGTGAGTGATCAATATGGTGGTATTAAGGAAGAGGAAGACATAGAGTGGTACATGGGAGGTGCAAACAACAAAGATGAAACCTTTTGCACATACAGTACTGTGTTGTCAGTGAAGGCAAACACAGGTATACAGGTGGATAGATGGGTGGACAGATGGGTGGACAGACTGAACTATTAGGTATGTGTATTCAGCAGGGAGTGTACCCAAGACCACATATAGGGTTGGCAGACAATTGTTCTACAAGTGTATTTGTATGTCTTGTAAGAATCCCCAGGGGTCTAGTAGAGCTGACAAGGGACAAGGTTGTGGTCACATCAGCTACCCAGAGGGAGTGAGTAGTTGAATCTGTGGGCTCAGGACCATAGTCGTGGTGGACATCAAGCATAGTTGACATAACATACTACCCAAAACATTGTTCCACCTCCTACTTTGGCAAGTAGCAACTGGGTTCTTAAAAGCTGGCAAGCAACCATCTAGATGCAACAATTGGTGTCTCCTCATCCAAAGCAAAGAAGAATGAAGAAAACCAAAGTTGCATGGAAACAATTAGTCCTCACGGCTGGTACACCATGTGATCCTCAGCTTTTATGACTATGAGACAAGAAGAACTAGATGGTGCCTGGCTACCACTGTCAACTACTCAGAGGGGGTTCTATGTAGGAGATCCTGGATAGAGAGGGAGAACAATGGGGAACAAAACTCAAAATTATTTGGGAAATAAAAAGGGGGGCAGGTTTGCTTTTCTGATAGAGCCTGGTGGAACCACTGAGACTATGGTCCTTAGCTGCCCTTCAGGTCTGGAATTGAACCCACACCAGTGGCTTCTGGCCAAACAAAAGACAGGCATATGAGTTGAACATGTACCTGAGGTAGATCCACTCCTTGGATAGAACGATCATGGGAGAAAGAAGGGCTATTTATGCACAGGGATGAAGGGATGGACACAGAGAAGAGGTACCAATTGGGAGGAAGTGGGAGGGGAGCTGTTGCATTGTGGTAAATTGTAGTCAATGTCATGAAACAACGTGTGTGTGTGAACTGCTGTATGGAAAATGAATTTGCTCTGTAAACTTTCAGCCAAATCACCATAAAAAAAAAAAAAAAAAGAAAGAAAAACAACAGTGCCAATAAGACCAGATTTAATTAATTCACAAAAGCTAAGTCATAATTCTTCTTCATGAGAAAGTAGTATAGTATATTGGGAAATAAGTAGAGAAATTTCTGGCAGAAGGATTTCTAATTTTCAGATGCAAGTTCTGATAATAGGTGTGAGAGTGAGGATAACTGTCTAGAGACCCCCATCTCACTGTAGATCAATACATTCAGAGAAAGCTGTACTATAGGCCTGCAAATATAGGTAATGGGGCCAATGCCTCCACCATGGGGCTCTCCCCAAGGGGCCCATTATTTCCTTCAACATTTGAATCTCTCCAGATAGGGGCTTAAGACCTCAATAGACAGAAATCATAAAGAAAAAATTATTCATCTGGCAACATAAAATTTCATCTATAAACAAAACTAAAAACAAAAGACATATTGTACATATTTGTGACATATTGAGAGGTGGGGCTAATATCATAAGTCTGTGTGGAGTTCTTATTCATTAATTAATAGATTATCACCCTGACTAAGGATGCTGGGATGCATAAAAAGGTGGAATTAGAAATATCATTTGACTCAGCAATTCCATTACTAGATATATATCCTAAAGAAGTGAAAACCAGGACAAGAACAGATATATGCACTCCCATGTTCATCGCAGCACTATTTACAATGACAAAAAGTTGGAGACAACCTAGGCACCCACCAAAAGAAAGAAGAATGGATAACCAAACTACGTACACACACACAATGTAATACTTTGCAACCTTAAAGAATAACGTAGAATCTGCAAAACATCACATAACGTGTATGAACTTGGAAGACATTATGCTGAGTGAAATAAGTCAATCACAGAAAGAAAAATATTGTATTAGTCTGTTATTGTAAAAAGTCAAGGAAAGTTTTATATATGGAAGGAAGTTTTCTTTGTTGGTTACCAAGGGTAGTAGGGGAGGGGAGGGAACACTGTTAGATAAGTAGAGAAGTATTGATTTGGGCGAAGGGAAGGGCAATGTACTAAATGTAAGTGATCAACTCAGTTGGATTGAGGAAGAGTAAGACATACAGAGGTTCATGAGAAACACAGACAACAAAGATGAACCCTTTTGCATGTACAGTACTGCGTTGTCACTGATGGCAAACATTGTTCTATAGGTAGGTAGATGAGTGGACAGGATAAACTATCATGTATGTCTATGCAGGGGGGAGTGTGTCCATGACCATGTATAGAGTTGGCAGAGAATGTTTCTACAAGTGTATTTGTATGTTCTGTAAAATTTTGCAGGTATATAGTAGAGCTGACAAGGGACAAGGTTGTAGTCACTTCTTGGCCACAGCCAGCTACCCAAAGGGAGCGAGTAGTTGGACCTGTGGACTCAGCACCATAGTCTCAGGGGACATCGAGCTCAACTGGCATAACATACTACACAAAACATTGTTCCACCTCCTACTTTGGTAAGTAGCAACTGGGACCTTAAAAGCTTGCAAGCAGCCATCTAGTTGCAACAATAGGTCTGTCTTCACCCAGAGCAAAGAAGAATGAAGAAAACCAAAGTTACATGGAAACAATTAGTCCAAGTGATTGGTACACCATGTGATCCTCAGCTTATATGACTATGAGACCAGAAGAACTAGATGGTGTCTGGCTACCACTATCAACCACTTAGAGGAGGATCTATGTAGGAGATCTTGGATAAAGTGGGAGAACAATGTGCGACAAAATTCAAAATCATAAAAAAAAAATAATAATAATTAAAGAAAGGACCAGGTTTGCTGGTCTGATAGAGCCTGGTGGAACTCCTGAGACTATGGTCCCTAGCTGCCCTTCAGATCTGGAATTGGACTCCCTGCTGTGGCTTCCAGCCAAATAAAAGACAGGCATATGAGCTGAACATTTATGTTAGGTAGATACACTCCTCCTTGGAGAGATCAATCATGGGAGAATAGAAGGGCAGTGTACACACAAGGAGACAGTTCAGAGGGCAGGAGTGCACAGGAGGGAAGAACACAGGGAAGAGGTAACTATGGGGAGGAAATGGGAAGAGAGCTGTTGTACTGTGGGAAATTGCAGTCAATATCGTGAGACAAAGTGTATGTGAACTATTGTTTGGAAAATGAATTTACTCTATAAACTTTCACCCAAATCACAATTAAATTTTTTTTTCCAGTATTGTCTGTTGTTAAAAGAGGAGAACCTTAAGAGACAGTATATAAACCAAACCCATCGCCATCAAGTAAATTCTGACTCATAGCAACAACCCCCATTGGGTGTCTGAGATGGTATGTCTTTATGGAAGTAGATTGCCCAGTCTTGCTTCTGTGGAGTGGCTGATGGGTTTGAATTACCAATCTCCTGGTTAGCAGTCAGATGCCTTACACATCGTGCTATCAGAACTCCTTATGATAATATATAGATGATAAGTCATTTGACTAAATGAAACACACTTTTCTAACAATTAAACACACAGCACCTAAAGCACTCCTGTATTAATTAGCTCTCTGTGGGTGGCCCCTTTTGATTATTTTCAAAATGTCAGTCAGATCAACTCATACCCTTGCTCAAAATCCTGCTACATTAGTTCCTAAGGCTGCATTAAAAAAGTACCACCAATTAGGAGGCTTCTGTCATTGTTATGTGCCATCGAGTCAGACCCGACTCATAGCGACCCCTCCTTGGGTTTAAGAGGCAGTATCACTAAGGAAGTAGATTGCCCAAACTTCCTTCTGAGGAGTGGCTTATAAGAACAGAAATTTTATTGCCTCAAAATTCTAATGATTGGGAATCTGAATTTAGGGTAATAGCCATGTTGTTTCTTTCTAAGGACTCTGAGGGGGAACATGTTCTAAACTTCTCTCCTAGCTTCTGGCGATGGCTAATGATATTTGATGATCCTTGACTTGCAGCTGCGTCACTACAGTCTCTGACTCCATCTTCACATGGATGTTTTCCCAATATATATATTGATTATAAGCAAGAAATACATATATGTATTCACTGTCATTGAGTTGGATCCAACCTATAGCAATCCCTTCTTGGGTTTCTGAGGTGGTACCACTATGGAAGTAGAGGTGGTACCACTATTGCCCAACTTCCTTCCGAGGAGTGGCTAATAGATTTGAACCTCTAGGCTTCTGGTTAGCAGTCAAATGCTTTAGGCACAACACCACCAGAGCTCCTAATCACACCCATAAATGTGGGTAAATAATTGTCTCCTTTATTAATAATCAAAGATATTTAAATATAAACATTAAGAGTTCATTTAACCCACTACTTGACACATATTTCTATTATTATAATAGTGTATGGCATACATATATGGCTAGTGGAGTAAAAGATGGAACAATTTATACCTGGAGAGCAATTTGGTAAATATTTTTAAAGTTTTAAAAATGTCTTTACCCTAACCCAGTAATTCCACTTCAGGAAACTTAATTGTAATGACATAGCATAGATTTAGCCATATTTACCATCATGTAACTTAGACAACAAAAATCTGGAAACTACTTACATTTACAACAATAAGAATTGGTTTACCTTCCATACCCCATAACTCAGGCCTCTGAAACCAACAGGACAGACTTTTCTGGGGATTAATTTAGGTCTGTATGCTTTCCCTTATAGTCAGTACTGAGGACTGCTGACTGAGGCTGCTGTGTGCTAGGAAGTAAGCATCTTCAGTGAATGCTACATCCACAGACAATGTTCTACTGGATGGGCTGTGATAGCAACAAGGAAGACCTCCCTGGGGTCCATTTGTGGTGTAACTACACTTCCTTCAACAGGTAACAATCAACAGCTGGACTCATATGAACTCCTACAAACAGTTCCCTACAGTGGAGTTAGGATGTAGGTCACTTAAGTGGAGACTTCTGCTCCAACCACCACAGGGCCTCTGGGGCTTTGAAACCAACAAGACAGATCTCCTGCAGGTCCTTCTGAGGAATGGCAATCCCTGTTCCTCCTGAAATGGAGGAAAGTCTGTCTATGCTTTCCTTAAATGTCAGCTTAGAGATAAGGAGCCCCCACAGAGCAAGGAAGAATACCTTGGACAAAATTGGAGAGCAAGACCCAGCCTCAAAGGGGGCTCACTTGGTGTGGGTTTTCTGACTAAAAACATGATTGCAGAAACAGGGACGGGAAGGGACTATGACCAGAGTAAAGGGTCTGAGCACCCTGGGGAACAGATTGATTAGTAGATGATATCTCATCTGACTATCAATGCCTGTTGGTAGACAGACTCACCACAGCATGTTCTCTGGTGTGTTTGGGAGTGATTGAAAGTTGAATAACAAGATCTGGAACTTCTGAAACTCAATTTAACCAGGGAAAGTGAAGGAGTTATCACAGAGAGGGAGAGGAAGCAATATGCAAAAGCTGAAGATTCTACTCACCTAAGAGTTTTTTTGCAGAAAGTAGTGTAGGCAAAACACCAAATACTGGGAAAAACTGAGGAAATCAATATCCCCAAAATTTCCAATGCCCACCAGAAAAATCACAATATACACAAAGAACAGAGAAACAATATTCCACCCCAATGAACATGACAAAGAGGTTGAAATTGCATCCAGGGATGACCAAATATTGAAAAAAAAGGATGGAAGAACACAATACAACATAAAACAACAACATTAAACATAATGTTTAATGTTTAAAGAACTAAAGGAAAACAAAGCACTAAATGAAATCAGGAAAACAATGCAAGAAGAAAATACAGATCTAAAAAACCCAGATATAACTGATATAGCTCTTCCCTTGTTTTTACTTTTCCTTTTCCCCCTTTTTCTTTCTTTTTTTCATATTTTCTGTTCATTTTTTCCCACCATTTATTTTTTCTTCTTGTATATTTCTTTATCATTTTATTTCTCGTGCTCTCTTTCCTCTCCTCCCCTAGTTGGCATTTTTTTTTTTTTCTTTTGTCCTTCCCTTGTTTGTTTTCACTTTCTTATGTTTTTTTCCCCCTCTTTTTGTGGTGGTGGTGTTTTCTTTTCTCTTATTATTTGACCTTTTTCCCCTTGTTCTCTTTTCTTTTACTTATATTTTCTTTTTGGTTATAATGTTCATATTTTTTGTTCTCCCAAATAGATATCCAGAAGATTAATACTAATATTTCAGAAATAGATAACACATTGTGTCTATACACACAGTGGAATACTATGCAACACTAAAGAATAAAGTAGAATCTGCAAAACACCATATAACGTGGGTACACTTGAAGGACATTACGCTACGTGAAATAAACCAATCACAGAAGGACAAATATTTTATCAGTTAATTATTGTAAAAAGTCAAGGAAAGGTTTTATATATGGAAGGAAACTTTGTTGGTTACCAGGGGTGAGAGGGGAGAGGAGGAAACACTGCAAAAATAAGAAAAGAAAATTAAAAAAAAAGCAGAAATGGCAATATTAATTTCTGATAAACTAGAGTTTAAGGTAAAAATCAGCATAAGAGACAAAGAAGGACATTTATAGTGATTAAAGAGTCACTCAAACTAGAGAACATAATCATAACAAATATTTACACAACCAATGAAAGAGCATGAGAATACACAAATCAAGCTTTAATAGAATTGAGAAGAGAAATAGACAATTCCACAATAATAGTTATAGACTTTAATGCATTATTTAAAAATAGAATAGAACAACTAAGAAAAACTCAATAAAAACATAGAAGAATTAAATGACACAATCAAATTGACTTTATAGACATATACAGAAATTCCATCCAACAACAGTATAATATACTTTCTTTTCCAGTATACATGGAATGTTCTCCAGAACAGACCATGTGTTGGACCTGGAACTGAACCCAGTCCCATAGCTCAATTTTCAGTCAAACATTAGATAGGTCTGTAAGGTGAACACTAACCGTAGGAAGATACATGACCTTTAGAACAATCAATAATTTGAGATAAAAAGGGCAGCATATGCCCAAGGACAACATTCAGAGGGCAAGAAGGGTTAGGAGTGAAAGAGGAATGGAAAAGACAAACACATGGAGGAAGGGGGAGGAATTTTGATACAATAAAGGGTTTTCAGTGAATGACATGAAACAAAATGTATGTGAATTGTTGAATAGAAAACTGATTTACTGTATAGATTTTCACCCAACTCACAATAAAAAGTTAAAACAAAAAGAATGGAGGTGAATTTAAAATATTTCCAGACAAGCAGAAGCTGAGAGAGTTCACATCCACCAGACTGACTTACAAAAATTACTCATGAGAATTTTGTATATGGAAGGGAAAACACACTAGAAAGTAATTCAACATTATACATAAGAAGAAAGAACCTAACCTTGCTTGCTGAAAGTGAAGATGACTTGAAGCACTCATTGATGCATCTCAACATAAAGAAAACTAAAATCTTCACAACTGGTCCAATAGCCAAGATCATGGTAAATGGAAAGAAGATTGAAATTGCCAATGATTTCATTTTACTTGGATCCAAAATCACTACCTATGCAAAGAGCAGTCAAGAAATCAGATGACATATTGCACTGGGAAAATCTTATGCAAAAGACCTCTTTAAAGTGCTAAAGAGCAAAGATGTCATTTTGAAGGCTATGGTGTACCTGACCCAAGCTGTGGTATGCATATGAAAGCTGGACAATGAATAAGCAAGACCAAATAATTGATGTATTTAAATAGTGGTGTTGACAAAGAATATTGAAAATATCATGGACTGCTAGAAGAATAAACAAATCTGTCAGGGAAGAAGTATAGCCTGAATTCTCCTTAGAAGCAAGAATGGGCAGACTTTGTCTCATGTACTTTGGTCATGTTGTCAGAAAGGAATAGTCTGTGAATAAGGATATCATGCTTGGTAAAGTAGAGAGTCAGCAAAAAAGGGAAAGACCCTCAATGAGATGGATTGACACAGTGGCTACAAAGATGAGCTCAAACATAGCAAAGATTGTGAGGATGATGCAGGGCCAGGCAGTGTTTCTTTCTGTTGTACATAGGATTGCAATAAGCTGGAATCGACTCGATGGCACCTAACAACAACAACAACTAATAAAGAGAAACAGATGGATAAGTATAAGGAGGAGTAAGAAGGTATTCATGCTTGATAATTCTAAATGTTTTGTTCTCCATGATTTTTAATAACAAATATATAAAAAGAAAGGAAAAAATTATGTTAAAGAGCATATGAGACATAGAGATATAATTAGTGATAACAACAACAAATGGGTGATAAAAGAATGGTATAAATATATCACATTTTTACACAAATAGCATGTATTTTACTTGTTACTGAAAAAAATTAGTATAGTGCATTTACAAAAATAACTCCTGAGAGGAGGGAGCAGTTGGCAAACAAATGTAGAAGACCTGTGCTATTTGTTTAAAAACATGGCAGAATTTCTTGTATGTTACTGAGTTAATTTGGTACAAACTTAAACTAGAATATTATAAATACAAGCTCTAAAATGTAATATTCATGGTAACCACTAAGAAAATATATTTTAAAAAATACAAAAAGAAAAAAAGAGAAGGAAAACAAAACAGCAAGCTACAATAAATCAACAAAACACAAATATAATCAGTACTGAAGGACAGAGATAAAAATACATACACACAAATAACAAAATGGTAGAAATAAGTCAATTTTTATCAGTAATTACAGTGAATGTAAATGGACTAAAAGTTCCACTCAAAAGGCAGAGAATGGTAGAATGGATAAAAATAACATGATCCAATTTTATTCTCCTTACAAGAGACACACTTTAAACCTAAGGACACAAATAGGTTGAAAGTGAAAGGATGGGAAAAAAAAAATTCCATCCAAATAACTAAAAGACAGGTAGGTGTCAATCTTAATATCAGACAAAGTAGACTTTAAGACAAAGTTCTACCCAAAAGGTAAAGATAGATATTTGTTGTTGTTGTTGTTGTTAATGTGCCGTTGAGTTGTTTCTGATTCATAGCAAACTTATGTACAACAGAATGAAGTACTGCCTGGTCCTGTGCCAGCCTCACAATACATACTATACCTGAGCCCATCACTAGGGCCACCATGTCTATCCATCCTGTTAAGGACCTCCCCCTATTTTGTTGACCCTCCACTTTACCAAGTATGACATCCTTCTCCAGCGAATGGTCCCTTCCAACATGACCAAAGTAGGTGAGATGAAGTCTGGCCATTCTTGCTTCCAAGGAGCATTCAGTCTGCTTCTTCCAGGACAGATTTGTTAGTTCTTTTAACAGCCCACAGCACTTTCAGCATTCTTTGCCAACATCACAACTTAAAAGCATTGACTCTTTTCTGGTCTTCCTTATTCATTGTCCAACTATCACATGTATAAGAGGTGATTGAAAATACCATCACTTGGGTTAGGCTCATCTTAATCTTCAAGGAGATACTTTGCTCTTCAGCACTTGAAAGAGGTCTTTTGCAATAGATTTGTCCAATGCAATACATCTTTTGATGTCTTGACTGCTGCTTCCATTGGTGTTGATTGTAGAACCAAATAATATATGAAGTCTTTGACAACTTCAATCTTTCCTGCATTCAACATGATGCTGCTTATCTGTCCAGTTGTGAGGATTTTTTTCTTTATATTGAGGTGTAATCCATACTGCAGACTGTAATCTTTAATTTTCATCAGTAAGTGCTTCAAGTCATCCTCACTTTCAGCAAGCAAAATTGTGTCATCTGTGTATCTGAGGTTATTAATGAGCCTTCCTCCAATCCTGATGCCACACTCTTCTTCATATAGTCTGGCTTCTCAGGTTATTTGCTCAAAAGATGGACATTATATGGTGCTAAAAGGGTCAATTAATCAAGAAGACTCAACAATCATAAATATATATGCACCCAACATCAGAGTACTTAAATATATAAAATAAGCACTGATAGAATTGAAAAGAGAAATAGAAAGCACTACAATAATTGTTGGAAACTTCCATACACTGCTTTAAATACAGGAGAGAATATCTAGAGATCAACAGGAAACAGAGGACCTAAATGGCACAATAAACCAATTAGATTTAAGAGACATATATAGAAAAAGCAACCCAAAAATGGTACAATATGCATTCTGCTACAGTGCATAAGGATCAAAATGAGCAGTTTGTGACCACAGTTTAGGTCATAAAACAAGTCTAGCAAGTCTTGATAAATTAAAAAAATGAAATTCACACAAAATATTTTCTCTGATCACAACAGAGTGAAGTTAGAAATCAATAACAACAACAATGACAACAAAACCTGGAAAATACATAAGTATATGGGAATTAAACAACACACTATTAAGCTACCAATGTTGTTACTGTTTTTATGTGCTGTTGAGTCAGACCTGACTCATAGCAACCCCTCCTTGGATTTCTGAGGTGGTATCAATACAGAAGTAGATTGTCCAACCTAGATCAAGAAAAACTTCAAAAGATAAAGCATAAACTTCCCAGAGTTAAATGAAAACAGAAGCACAGCATATCATACAGGATGCAGCAAACACATTGAGAGAAAGTTATAGCAATAAATGCCTACATTTTATTATAAATAAGATCTCAAATTAACAGTCTAACTCAACAACACCAGGAACTAGAAAGAGAAGAGCAAACTAAGACTACACGTACCAGAAGAAAGCAAGTAACAAAGATTAGGGAAGAAATAAATAAAACAAAACCAGAAAAAGAATAGAATTAATAAAACAAGAGTTGGTTCTTTGAAAGCATCAATAAAATTAACCAACCTTTAGCTAAAGTGACAAAGAAAAGATGCAAATCACCAAAATAAAAAATGGAAGTGAGATATTACATCTGATCTGACAGAGATAAAGATAATTATGACAGAATATCATGAATAATTATATGATTAAAAAACTGGATAACCTACACGAAATGGAAAAATTCTTAGAAGCGCACAATGTACACAAAGTGACTCAAGAGGAAATAGGTAGTCTTAACAGACTCATAACAGGAGAAGGGATGGAATCAGTGATCAAAATACTCCCAACAAAAAAACATCCTGGACAGATGGCTTCATTGGGGAATTTTATCAAACATTTAAAAAAGAATTGAAACAAATACTATTTAAACTCTTACAAAAGAGATGTTAAGAATATGCCCCAATTCATTCTATGAAGCAACCATAACCCTGATACTCAAATCAGACAAAGAAACCACAAGTAAAGAAAAGTACAGGCCAATATCTTTTATGAATATAAATGAAAAAATCCTCAACAAAATGCTGGCAAACAGAATCCAATAGCATATTAAAAGACTCATATACCATGAACAATAGGCTATATCACATCAATAGAACAAAAGAAATGAACCACATGGTTATCTCTATGGATGCAGAAAAAGCATTTGATAGAACCAAACACCATTTTTGATGAAAATCCTAAAGAAGGCTGAAATAGAATTCCAATATGATTCAGGACATAGATGAAGAGTAAACAGCCAACATTATACTTAATAGAGAAAGAGCAAGAACTTTCCTCTTGAAATCAGGAACAAGGCAAGGGTGCCTGCTCTTACCACTTCTATTCAGTATTGTATTAGAAGTCCTAACCAGAACAATAAGACAAGAAAAATAAATAAAATACCTAGATTGGAAAAGAAGTAAAATTTTCTCTATCTGCAGATGATGTTATTGTTGTTGTTTGCCATCGAGTCAGACCCAACTCATAGCGACCCCTCCTTGGGTTTCCAAGGTGATATCACTACAGAAGTTGATTGTCCAACCTTCCTTCCAAGTAGTGGCTGGTGGGTTTGAACTGCCAGCTTTCCGGTTAGCACTCAAGTGCTTTAGGCCCTATACTACCAGAGTTCCTATTTGCAGATGATATGATCCTATATATAGAAAATCCTAGACTCCCTAAGAAACCTTCTAGAGCTAATAGATCAATTTAGCAAAGTTGTAGGCTACAAAGTGGACAAGCAAAAATCAATTGGGCTTCTATACACAGCAAGGAGAAATCAGACAGGGAAACTATGGAAAAAATCCATTTATAACAGAATATAAAAGAATAAAATACCTAGGAATAAAATCAGGGACATGAAGTACTTATACAAACCTATAAAACACTGCTGGAATAGATTAAAGAAGACAATAAATGGAAATACATTTTCCATGTTCATGCACTGGAAGAGTTAATATTGCTAAGATCTCAGTACTGCCCAACATGATCTATAAACACAATCCCAATCAAAATTCTAACTGCTGTCCTTACTGAAATAGAAAACTCAATCTTTAACTTTACATGGAATGGCAAGAGGCCCTGAAAAGCTAACCATACCCAAAAACCAAACTCATTGCCATCAAGTCGGATCCGACTCATAGCGACCCCTCCTTGGGTTTCCAAGGGAGTATCACTATGGAAGTAGATTGCCCAACCTTCCTTCTGAGCAATGGCTGGTTGGTTTGAACTGCTAGCCTTCTGGTTAGCAGTCAAATGCCCTAGGCACTACACCACCAGAGCTCCTCTGAATAGCTAAAGCAATGTTGAAAGACAAGAACAAAGGAGGACTCACATTTCCTGACTTAAATATATACTATATAGCTACAGTAATCAAAACAGTCTGGAACTGGCATAAAAATAGACACATAGACCAATGAAATGCAATTGAGAGTCCAGAAATAAACCCACACATCTATGGCCAATCAATTTTTCTTGAGGATGCGAAGTCCATTCAATGGAGAAAGAAAAGTCTCTTCAATACATGGTGCTGGGAAAACTGGATTTCCACATGCACTGAAATGAAACAAGGACCCATGCCTCATACTGTAACAAAATCAAATTCAAAATGAAGTAAGGATCTAAATGTGCAAATTAAAACCATAAAATACTTAGAACAACAAGCAGGGGCAACACTGTCAGGCCTAGCTTTCAACAATGTATTATCTAAAATAATAAAAGCACAAACAGCAAACAACAAAATAGATAAATCGGACCTCATACAAATAAAATATATTTGTTCATCAAAAGACTTTACCAAGAAAGTGAAAAGACAAATTACTGACTGGGATGATATCTTCAGAAGCCATGTATCTGACAAGAATCTAATAATCAAAATATATATAAAACTTTGAGAACTTAACAAAAAGACATAATCTAATCATAAAATGGGCAAAGGACTTGAACACACATTTCACCAACGAGGACAGTCAAATGACCACCAAGCACATTAAAAGATGCTCAGCATTATTAGCCATCAAAACCATAATGAGATACCATTTCTGGTGGCATAGTGCCTAAGGCATCTGACTGCTAACCAGGAGACTGGCAGTTCAAACCCACTAGACACTCCTCGGAAGGAAGGTTGAGCAATCTACTTCCATAGTGATACAGCCTCGGACACCCAAGGAGGGGTCACTATGAGTCGAATCTGACTTGATGGCAGTGTGTTGCATTTTGTTAGTATGACTCAAATTAAAAAGCAAAAACAAAGAACAGAGAACAAACTTTGACAAGGATATGAGGAAATTTGAACCCTTCTCATTACTGGTCAGATGCAAAATGGTACAGCCATTGTGGACAACAGTGTGGTGGTTCCTCAAGAAACTAAAAATAGAACTACCATACGACACAGTAATTCCACTCTTAGATATGTACCAAAAGGACATGAAAATAGAGACACAAGAAGAGACTTGTACACTAATGTTCATTGCAGCACTATTCATAGGCAAAAGATGGAAACAACCTAAATGCCCATCAACAGATGAATAGATAAACAAAATGTGGTACAAACAAACAATGGAACACTACTCAGCCAGTAGGAGAAATAAAATCTTGATACACGCTCCAGTATGGAAAGAGCTTGAAAACGTTGTTGTTGTGTTGTTATGTGCCATTGAGTCAGACCTGACTCATAACGACCCCTCCTTGGGTCCCGGGGCGGTATCACTACAGAAATAGATTGCCCAACCTTCCTTGCGAGGAGTGGCTGGTGGGTTTGAACCACCAGCCTTCTGGTTAGCAGTCAAATGCCTTAGGCACTATGTTACCAGAGTATGCTGAGCAAAATAAACCAGTTACAAATGAATAGATATTGTATGGCCTTACTAATATAAAAAGATAAGAAAAGGCAAATGTATAGAGACCAACGTTCATTAGTTGTTACCAGGGGCAGGAGGAAGGGGGCAAGTGGGGTTAATAATGATGGAAAAATCACATTGATTAAAGGTAGTGTTGCATAGCTGATTAACGTAATTGCTGTCAATAAGGTACACCTGTAAAAATTTGAATTGACAAAAGTTGTGTTATATATTTACAGGGAAAAAAAAAGTGTAGCTGCTGTACAATCAGACATCTCATGGCATTTGTTTCCTTGGTTTGGAGGACATCGTTTCATGGAATATCCTAATTAATTGGCCTAATAATATGTTTAGTATGTTTGTTCTGGGAGCTCTGGTAGCATAGTGGCTAAGACACTTGCCAGCTAACCAGATGGCTGGCAGTTCAAACCCACCAGCCACTCCCCGGAAGGAAGGTTGGGCAATCCTACTTCCGTAGTGATACTGCCTCGGAAACC
>NW_006921726.1:4600058-4606606 GCF_000298275.1 Orycteropus afer afer
AACAACAACAACAACGTTTGTTCTATCTCCTAGTTCATTGCATTGTGCCTGGGGTCTTTAAAGCTTTCAAGCAGTCATTCAAGGTACAATTGGTCTCTCTTTACCTGGAGCAACAGAGTCTTGAAGAAAGAGATTCAGGAATGGGGGAGGATATGGAATGTGTGGCTAATTACCTTCATAAATAAATTCTTGCCTTTGCCATGACAGATCTGCATGGTGCCCAACTATTATTTGCTGAACATTTTTATCAAAGATTCCATAATAGAATTCTGATCAAAAGGGTAAAATGCAGAAGAGAATTTAAAATTCTCATGGACTCTAGATTTTCTGGAGCCATGGAGGGTGAATGAACTCCTCAAACTATGGCCTTGAGATAATCTTTAAACCTTAAACCAAATATATGTTCTGATGTTATTGCTGTTATGTGCCGTCAAGTCTGACCTGACTCATAGCAACCCCTCCTTGGGTTTCCAAGGCAGTATCACTACGGAAGTAGATTGCCCCATCTTCCTTCTGAGGAGTGGCTGGTAGGTTTGAATTGCCAGCCTTCTGGTTAGCAGTCAAGTGCCTCAGGCCCTATGCCACCAGATCTTAAAACCAAACAACAGTTTAACTAGTAACAAGTTTCTATCTTAAGCATTATGCTCATAGAAGAGCTTAAATGAACTTCAAACTATTTTATTCAGATTCAACTCCCTGCTGAGAATTTGGATTTTCACCACAGATAATTCTGAATTATAATCTACATTTTAACAAGATCCCCATGTGATTTTATAAGAATATGTAAGAATCACCTGGGCATCTTGTTAAACTGTACATTGTGATTCAGTGTATCTGGAATGGAAATGCACATTCTTAGCTGAGGACCAAACCAACTGAACTTTTTTTAAGCCCTCTTTTAAAAACTATCTATATGGGATGGAACTGACAACAGCAACTGGAAAGATTAGACAGAAACATAGGGGGTAGTGAGTTTATGTTAGTGAGACAGGAATAACTTAGAAAAGTAGGGTAAGAATGTTTGCACAACCTGAAGAATGTAATTAATTAATTTAAACTTTCTGTGTTAGATAAATATTTCCAGTATTTTTGGGATGTTTGCTGTGTTAGTATTATATTAAATTATAATGCATGTTAGTATTATGCTAATTGTATGCTAGATTGCATCCATGTGTATGCCAAATATATTTTAAAGTTATAAATCTTATTGTTTAGAAAACTAAGGACATAATTCTGTACATAAGTTACTTAAACAGTAACTTGATTGACTTCATTGCAATAGTCAAATTATTTGAGGTTTTTTTTTTCTTTGCACATGTCATCTGGGATTGGAGCTCCTATTGACTGTTTACCAAGATGTATGGAAGAGAATACCCCAGTGTTTGTATTATGCCCTGAGCATTGCTGACCCTTTTGGTAGGAGTTGCTGGGTCAGTAGACGTAGATGTACAAGACTGTTTTCTGAAAATGGATCAGAGATTTGTTACCTGTTAATCTATCCTTACCCAGTAACAACTCATATTGAATCCAGTTTCATATTGGGTGAATATAGCAAGAGTTAGACTTGATAACCCACCCTTACTTCTTGTTTATTAGAAGGAAATAGTATACTCCCAAGAGATCTACTGAGATAAGGAGCTTCAATTACATGAGAGGAGACTGTAGGAGCCAGATATCAATGAAAGTGTTTAAGTGATAGGGGCCTCATAGCTTAAACAACCTTGCATATGGGCACCCTTGTGGCATCAATTTCATTTAGTGCCCTGCTACTTCCTTTTCACTGCTGCATTCATTTTTCCTGTGCTCTGCCCACCAGCCACTCTTTGGAAGGATGATGGGGCAATCTACTTCCATAGCAATACTGCCTGGGAAACCCAAGGAGGGGTCGCTATGAGTCGGGTCCAACTCGATGGCACATAACAACAACAACAACATGTGCTTGGCATCTATGCCTTGGACAACTGGTACCCCTGTTTTGTTGATACCCTAAGTATATGCTTACCTTGTTTATTGGGTAACTGTCCCTGCCCCTAGTTGTTGAGGGACCAAGGGGAAAGAGTCTTAATATTCACTGTGCATCTTTTTGTAACTCTTATAATATTTTTTTCCTATTAAAATGTCACCTCCTGAAAATTTTGTACAGTGTGTGTGAATTAGCTGTTCAAAATTAATTTAAAAAATGATATTTTTTAAAAAATGGTTTAAAAGGTAAATAACCCCCTCCTTGGGTTTTCTAAGGCAATATCTTTATAGAAGTAGAGTCTTCCTTCCAAGAAGTAGCTGGTGGGTTTGAACTGCCACCCTTCTGGTTAGCAGTCAAATGCCTTAGGCACTATGCTACCAAAGCTCCCAAAAGGTAAATAGGACACCCATATAAGCCAAAAAACCTACTGCCATTGAGTCAATTCTGACTTATAACAACCCTATAGGACAGAGTAGAACATTCCATAGGATTACCAGGGTTCTAAATCTTCAAGAAAGCAGACTGCCACATCTTTCTCCCATAGAGCAGCTGATAGGTTTGCTCCACTGACTTTTCCATTAGCAGCTGAGTCCTTAACCACTGTACTACTAGGACACTTTATAAACATCAAAACCAAAACCAAAGTGTGGTAGTTAAGTTTGTGTGTCAACTTGGCTGGGCCTGGTTGAGTGGCTGGGCAGCTGGATATAGTTATTCCCCATGGTAAGATTGATAATTAACTCCATGGTGGAATCTATTACAGCAGCTGAGTAGCTGCTTTAGGGACGTGGTCTGCTTCTTGTATGTAAGAAACAGCTTTGGGAATGGTCTCTAACCTTTTGGCACACTTGAACCCTGAATGTAGCCAAACTGCTGTTTAATAGATTGCCATGCCCTGCTGAACTTGAGACTTCATCTGGACCTGAATTAGTGGCGTGCCATGTTGTTTGGTAACATTGGGACTGTGTCTTTTTACTTGTCAACCTTGGGCTTGTCAGCTTCAGCAGCCAGCAGTTGTCTGAATGAAGAAAAGCCCCTAGCTTCAGTGGGCTGGGAGCAGGAGGCAAGCTGAAGCCCAAGGTTGATGGGCCTTCACCCAGCCCCTAGAGCCTGGCACTTTGAACTCAGACTTAAAGCCTCCCAAATAGTAGGAGAATAAACTCCTGTTTGTTAAAGCCACTATATTTGTGGTATTTTCTGTTAGAGAAGCACAGAGGTAACCAAAACCCAACCAAACTCACTGTCATCAAGTCAATTCTGACTCATAGCAACCCCCACTGATTTCTAAAGTTGTAAATCTTTATAGGAGCAGTCTACCTCATCTTTCTTCCACAGAGCAGTTGGTGGGTTCCAACTGCCAACCTTCTCGTTAGCAGCCAAATGCCTTAACCATGACACCATCAGAACTCCTTTTATAACTATCAAACACAACACAATGAACTGTTGTTGAGTTGAATCCGACTCACAGAGACCCCTCTTTGAGTTTCCAAGGTGGTATCACTATGGAAGTAGATTGCCCAACCTTCCTTCTACCAAGTAGCCATTAAATAGTGTAGATGAATAGTTAATGTTCAAAAAGAACTCTACAACAAATTTACAATCTATATTAAAACATACACCTTATGCACACACAGTACATTCACACACATATATACAGGATAACATAGTTAATAGAATTCTCTTGTGATGTATTTCTATTTTCTTGTTGTTTAGTTTTTAAGACGAAATGGAATAAAAACATGTAAGTTAGTAGTAATTGACTAAACGACATTTAGAAAAGGTGGTCCCAGTTAAAAAGAAGCCAGCTACATTTGCAGGGCCAATCACAAGGGAACCTCTTTTTCTCTACCCTGTCAAAGAAAAGATGTCAGTCTCTAACCCTCAATGATTAAGAAATTTGTTTCTTTTGAGCTTCATTTAATTCATCAAGAGAACTTATTTGTTGAGTGGTCCTTCAAGCTGAAACCCCAAATAAGAAAAGCAGCCTATTGGGTAACATCCTGCTTGTTCAAATTCTTAGTGACTTGGATCTGTTGGTTTTTACTGTTGTGGCCCTTGTTTGCAGAGCAAACAAATCAACTCTTAACAATGCATCTAACCAAACAAAACAAGAAGTCTCCAGCTCTAGACACACAAAGTTTTCTTGAGTGATGGACTCTCCACTGTCTGCCTCTGAGAGGTAGCTATTGTTGTTGTTGTTACATACCATCAAGTTGGTTCTTATTCATGGATGTTGTTGTTGTTGTTATGTGCCTTCGAGTCGGCCCCGACTCATAGCAACCCCTCCTTGTGTTTCCGAGGCAGTATCACTACGGAAGTAGGATTGCCCAACCTTCCTTCCGAGGAGTGGCTGGTGGGTTTGAACCACCAGCCGTCTGGTTAGCAGGCAAGTGTCTTAGCCACTATGCTACCAGAGCTCCCTGTGTATAATATAAAACATGTCCAGTCCTGTGCAATCTTCATGATCAATGGTATGTTTGAGTACACTGTTGTGCATATTGTATCAATCCATCCCATTGAGGGTTTCCCTCATTTTTACTGACCCTCTATTTCACCAACTGGGAGCTCTGGTAGCATAGTGGCTAAGGCACTTGACTGCTAACCAGAAGGCTGGCAGTTCAAACCCACCAGCCACTCTTCGGAAGGAAGATGGGGCAATTTACTTCCGTAGTGATACTGCCTCGGAAACCCAAGGAGGGGTCGCTATGAGTCGGGTCCCACTCGACGGCACATAACTACAACAACAACAACATTTCACCAACTATGATGTCCTTTTTAAGCAATTGGTCTTTCTGATGACATATCCAGAGCAAGTGAGATGAAGTTCGAACCATCTTTGCTTCTAAAGAGCATTTTAGCAGTATTTCTTTTAGGACTAATTTGTTCATTTTTCTGGCAGTCCATGGTATATTTAATATTCTTCACCAACACCACAATTTGAATGCACCAATTCTTTTTTTGTTTTCCTTTTCCATTTTCTGCCTTCACATGCATATGAGGCAATTGAAAAGACCATGGCTTGGGTCAGATACATCCAGTCATCAAAGTTAACATCTTTCCTTTTAAAAACTTTGAGGAAAACATCTGTAAAGGGAAGGAGAATGAGTGTTGATGGCAATGCCAATGAATCTTATTTTGGGCAATAGAATTTCAGAAGCTCTTTATATTGAAACACTGGCAAGGTTGGTTACAGTTCTGATCTGGCAAAATGAACATAGAATAGCACACATTCCTAAAGATAATAAAATTTCTTTGTGTTTTAAAGGGGAGCTGTGGTGGTGTAGTGCCTATGGCATTTGACTGCTAACCAGAAGGCTGGCAGTTCAAACTCACCAGCCATTCCTTGGAAGGAAGGCTAGGCAAATATTTCCGTAGTGATACTGCCTTGGAAACCCAAGGAGGGGTCACTATGAGTCGGATCTGACTCAACGGCAGTGAGGTTTGTTTTTTTTTTTTTGGTTTTGTGTTTTAAAACATGAAGCATATCACATGTGTCATCTTTAATCCTCAGAATTTTATGAGGAAGAAAAGGTAGAATCATTTTTCTTCCTGTCTCAATGTACACATTGAATACCAAAGAATTTAAATGATTTTTCCAAAGTCACACAGGATTTTTAAGTGTCAGAGCAAAGTCTTTTAAAGTCCAGAATGGGGCTGTTTCCACCTGCAGTTTTAGAACTCACTCATTCACAATGAGAGGGAAATTATATGAAGCAGCTTTGAATATCAGAAAAGGGGAGTGGAAAGAAATATGAGAGAAATGAGAATAATAATATAAAAAATATTGCATTCTATTTGGGGAAGCATAAATTTTCAATGTCAGCATGACATTCTTTGACTCTGTTTCTTCATACTTCAAATCTAGTGCATCAGTAAAATCTTGTTGGCTCTCCTTTAAAAATCTATTTAGAATGTGACTATCTCTCATTCGTTAACCACAACCTCCTTGGTCCAAGCCCCTGTACCTCAAACCCATCTCTTCCATTGTCTTCCTAATTGACTGAATCTCTCTATGCTGCCCCCTTAAGGTCTATTCTGCATAGCACAGCCAGAGTGGTTCTTTTAAAAGGTTAGCCAGATCAAGGCCTGCCCTTGCTCAAAATCTTCCTGTGCTAGATCCCTAGGGTTGTTTTAAAAACTGTCATAAACTAGGTGGCTTATAAGAACACAAATGTATTGCCTCTTGTTGATTCCTCTCAATAAAGTGTTCTGGAATTCCAATTCTTTACAAAGTTATCCATAATTTTTATGATCCACATAGTCAAATGCCTTCGCATAGTCATTAAAACAGGTGAACATCTTTCTAGTATGCTCTGGTTTCAGCCAAGATCCATTTGACATTAGCAATGATATCCCTTGTTCTACTTCCTCTTGTGAATCAGTTTGAAATTCTGGCAATTTCCTTTCAATGTATGGTTGCATCTGTTTTTGAATTACTTTCAGCAAAATTTTGCTTGCCTAATTTCTGCCCTCAGAAGGCTTATATCCTTGTGGAGGAGATAAAAAATAAACAAATAAATATATAATATGTCAGGTAAGATATAGGTGTATTATATATATATATATATATATATATATATATATA
>NW_006921726.1:4606752-4626151 GCF_000298275.1 Orycteropus afer afer
TTATTTATTTTCTATCTCATTGACAGGTAAACATACATTTTGGGGTCAGAAACTGTGTTTTGCTGGGCAATGTAGTTCTGTAAAGATTTACTGCCTCAGAAACCCAATGGGGGTTGCCATGAGTTGGAATTGACTTGATGGCAGTGAGTTTGGTTTGTTTGGTTTAAGTTATCAGTACCCAAGAGAGTGTCTGACACATAGTAGGTCCTCATTGAATGTTTGTTGGGTGAATGAACATGAAGCAAGACAAGCACTGGAGTTCAGCCTAGAAGCTTGACCTCACACTCAGCAGTGTGACTCTCTCACTCAAGTTGTAAGGGCAATGGGTTCAGCCTTCATCTCCACGTTCCCAATATTTGGCACACAGTTGGTTCCAAGACTGGGTTAACAAAAATTGAGAAAGATACAATTAATGTACTTCTTCACCATCCATCTGTGATTTTGTCATATTGTGATGACTTGTGTGTTGCTATGATGTGGAAGCTATGCCACCAGTGTTTCGCCAGCAGAGTCACCCATGGTAGACAGGAGTTTCCAGACTGAGACAAAGTAGAAAGAAAGGCCTGGCCATCTGCTTCCAAAATTTAGCCAATGGAAACCTTATGGTTCAAAACAGAACATTTTCCAATTCACTTGCTTTGGACATATTATCAGGAAGGATCAATCACTAGAGGAGAACATTGCATTTGGTGAAATAGAAGGCCTATGAGGATGAGGGATTGGCCTCAGAAAGATGGATTGACACAGCAGCCACAACAATAGACGTGAACATGCCAGAAATTATGAGGCTGATGCAAGACAAAGTAATGTTTCATTCTGTTGCAAATAAAGTCACCATAAGTTGGAGTCAACTTGACAACAAACCAAAAACCAAACCAAACTCTCTGCTGTTGAGTCGGATCTGACTCATAGCGACCCCTCCTTGGGTTTTGGAGGCAGTATCACTATGGAAATAGATTGCCCAATCTTTCTTCCAAGGAGTGGCTGGTGGGTTTGAACCACCAGCCTTCTGGTTAGCAGTCAAAATGCCTTAGGCACTACACCACCAGAGCTCCCAACTTGACAACAGTTATCTATTTATCTCTTATCTGTGGAGTGGAGTGCCTGGGTGGAGCAAACAGTTAATATGTTTGGCTCCTTACCAAAAAGTTAACAGTTTGAGTCTACCCAGAGGCAGCTCAGAAGACTAGTGTGGTGATCTACTTCTGAAAAATCAGCCATTGATAACTGTATGGAGCACAGTTCTATTCTGAGACACATGGTTTGAAGAACAGTTAGTTCTTCAAAGCTTCAGAACATCATCAGTGGAGAATTTTATGTTCTTCATAGATGTTTTTGAGAAAAAGTAGGAAAATGATGATGTGCAAACCACCACTAATATGCATCTTGGATCTTTTCTCCCATCCTCTAAAGTTAACATTTTTAGAAGATTCTCACTGTGGAAAGGAGAGACTGTGTCTTGGCCCTTGTGACTTATCTAGGGCATAGGAAAGGCAGAGGGAAGTGATGCATATGCCACATCCTTTGAAAACATCTTTCTGTAAGGAAGACTGTATAACATGTAGTCATAAATGCTTGCTTTAAACTAGTAGGGGGATAAAGTGCCTGTCAGAAATAACATATTAGTAGGAAGAAAAAAACTAATATCTGAGAATCTATCACATATATATTAAGTATTTATTGTTTCATAATAAATGGCCCCAAAACTTAGTGGCTTAAAGTAACAATATATAGTTATTCTCTTGCACATTTTTATGCATCAGGAATTTATGAGTAGGTTGACTGGGTATATCTGACTCAGAGTCTTTGTTGAGGTTGCAGTCAGATGTCAGTTGGGCCAGCTGTCATCTGAAGGCTTTTACTAGGGCTAGAGGATCCTTTACTGAGGTGGAAACATGATGATAGATGCTGCTAAGAGACTCCAAGCTCCTTTCTATTTGGTCTTATCCACAGGATAAGCTTAATTTCCTCTTGGCATTGTATTGATCCTAGAGAGCAAAGCAGAAGCTGCAATGACTTTTACAATCAACCCTCAGAAGTTGCACTTCTACACTCTCTTCCGCACTTAAGGTTACCCCTGATCTGATGTAAGAGAAGACTACACAAAGACATGAATACAGGGGGTAGAAGTCATGGAAGCCTCTTCGAGATTGGCTAGAAAATACATCAGATCCTCTGTATTATTATTTCTTTTAATTCTCACATATCTTTTGTTGACAAATGAGATGCAGAAAGTGCTAAAGCTTTAGGTTTTGAACTCAGAACCACTGGCACCAAAGCCCATTTTATGCCTGTACAGTGAGCTTCAGGGAAAGCAACTATGTTTTTTATATCACTGGAACTTTGGAGAGGGGGAATGAGGCAATAATAGCCCCAATGTAGTAGTGGTTCCTGGGGATAGCAAAATGCTCAACTGGTAGTTTTACTACCAAAGTCATTTCCTTTATGGCTTGAGTCCATTTTGAGGATAAGAATGAAGATGATAAAACTGCCTGAGCAGCCTGACCTTGGAATAAGCTGCAGGTTGGACGGGCAGGAATGGTTGAATGAGATAGAATAGAAAAGAGTTGTTGAGGAAAAGGCTTAAGCAGTCAATTTTGATAGGTGGTCACTCTAAGGAGAGGTTGACTCTGTGGTTATAAGGGTATCCTTAACTGAAAACCCAACTTACTGCCACTGAGTTGGTTCTGATTCATAGTGAACCCCACTGTGTTTACAAGGCTGTAAATCTTTACTGAAGCAGACTGCTCCATCTATCTTCTGTGGAGCAGCTGGGGGTTCGAACCACCAACCTTTTAGTTAGCAGCCAGATGCCTCAGGCAGGAGTCACATGACTTAGGATCATGGGCATCCAGTGTGTCCACTGTGTTGGAAGAAAACAGCCTCAGTCAGAGAAGGAGTTTGCTCTGTAAACACAGCCCCAATTCCCACACCCAGATGTGTCCGAAGTGACCAGATTACCCAGTGTTCAGTGTGAGGCAGCCCCAGCATGTCCACTAACAGTCATGATGAGTGGAACCAGTGCTCTTGGGCAGGAGATATGAGGGAAGGGAGGGAAAGACATGGGCTCCTGAGAGTCCCAGGCTTCCAAGGAGCAGTGAAAAAAACACAGGATCACATGTTGCCTGGCAGGTCCACACAGCCCAAGCCCACTCTTGTGTGGGTGCTCCCTGCTCACAGAAGCCTCTACCTGGTCACTGAGAGCTCTACTGCGATGGCATGGCTGTCCTAGTTTGTCATGGGGACTCTTGTCATGCTACCACATGCTCCATGAAGAGTTTTGGTTTGTCGCCTGCTTCTTGGTACCTTGGCATGGAATCCCCCTGGCCCTGCCACCTTGCTGGGCACCCACAACAGACCCTTCAATCTGAGCTCATAGGTGTTAATTCAGTTAAGTGTCATCTTTTGCTGGTTGTGATTACACTATACCACCAGAGCACCTTTATAAGGATATTGGGGGTGGGGGGTGGGAATCACTGCCATCAAGTAGATTCCCACCCATAGTGACCCTCATTGGGTTTCCAAGGTGGTAAATCTTTATGGAAATAGATTGGCCCCTTTTCCTTCCACAGAGCAGCTGGTGGGTTTGAACCATGAACTTTCTGCTGAGCAGTTAAATGCCTTATGCACTGGGCCAGGAGGGTTCCTTATAAAAGAATATAGGAAGGTGTATATCAGTAATGAGGAAGATAGTTTCAATGAAAGTTTTCCACATGATGTGGTGTTCATCCAAGACTATAGTAGGAGTACAGATAAGTTGTAGACTTAACTGGTAATCATTTTGGAGAAAAATTAAAGGAGCAGTTCCAAGGTGTCTGGATATGATGGCATACAATGAGAGTGCCTTGAGGACCTACTTGACACCAAGCTACTCTCCAGGAACAACCTTAAAATGGACCCAAGAGCTCTCTCCCACATCAGTACTCTTCGGAAAGAACTCCATTCCTTTTATCTGATGTTTTCCATTTGGGGAATTTTAATGGCACTCTATTTGATAATTATCTCTACTTGGGAAAAGCAGTGCAAGACCCTGAAAAGTTTTCCTGTGAAAAATACCTACTGATACCTGTGTGACTAGTAGGGAAGTTGATCTGTTAGAGGTAAAGGCACTGTTTAGTCTCTATTATCTGCTTTGGACTTTACAGAAAATATTCTTTAAATGAAAACAGATTGAGAGGTCAAATGGCAAACCTTCTACTCTTAAGCTCTTCTTCCTCATTAACCAAGACTGAAAGGCAGGCCTGAAAATCCCTTCATAACAGCTGCCAATGACACAACTTGATTTTAACATATTACAAGTCTTTACGGGCATATGCTTGATTTCATTTTTTCATCTGAATTTCTGATGTACAGGAACCAAGTGCAACTTTTAACTTGGCCAGTGTTTGAAAATCAGGCTCTGGATTTTGAAGTACGCCATCAGTGGAATGTGTTCTTTTCATCTTTGTTCTCTAAATCTACTTTTTATTTGCTTGCATAAAGGAAAGAGAGTCCCTTTAATGTTGTGTGGATAAAAGCCACAAGAAAGAGATAAAGCATGGAGCATGTACTGGGCCCTTAGGGGTAGACAGAGCAAGGAGTTTTGGATGGCTCTTTTCACCAAAGAAAGGTGCTTTGCCAGTTTAGACAATTACAGACAAGACAACTGTGGTTTAATTTGCATTAATTGAGGTCTATCCCATTGTGCAGAAGGAGATTTCGGCAATGACAGATTAAGACTGATGTGCATCTACAACCCACAGCCAACTGGATGCTTATTACATCTATGGGAAAACAGATAGCTTAAATGTTGTTTTAAAGCCTTTTTAGCCCTGGAGAGTCATCAGAATCACCGAGTTTTGCTTATAGCAGAAGAGTCTTTTCCTGTTCTTCCTGTTTGCTCCAAATTCTCTATTAAAGGCCAAGAATGTAGTGCCCTTGGCAAGACATGTTACCAGCTGTGCGTATATGTTTCACTTTAGCCACCACGTTGGTGTGGCTGTAATGGGCCTGACTGCAGACATCCCCACTACCTCCTCCCTTGTTAGAGTTTATTCCATTAGCCCTACTTAGTATTTTTAAGAGAAGCACAGAGAATAATTCAACTTTATTCTTGTTAAGTTTAGGAATGTGTTTTCTTTTTCACATTACATCAGCAATAACCACAGAGGAGAATTTTATTAAGGTGGAAAAAGGCCTCCATTTAGCTCTTTTAAGCTCTAAAATTGAGTTAAGTGGGATGAGATCATTTTCCACAGGGAGAAATCAGTGAGCCTTCACATTGTTTTTTGGATGTCTTACTTTGTCATGAAGCTTTCAACATCTACCCATTGCATCAGTGGGTAAACAGAGACTAGCAAGACCCCAAAGTAAGACAACCCAGGGGAACGTTCCTTGTAGTAGAATCCAGGAGAATTTTCTAACAATCCTATTAATGAACTGCAAGTCTCAAGCTAAATGAAAAAAACAAGCCCCAATAACTTTTACCTTTCATTTATATTAAGGAGAAGCTACTTTGACATTTGTATAGCCCCAGAGAGATCTTGTGTTCATGAGCTGAGCTTTGAAGTGTTGTTGGACATGCTCCATTGAGTCTTAAGGCTTGGACAGCATTTATCTGAAAAGCAGAACATTCAACACATTTCTCTGGAAATCACCCTTGCGAAATACAGGCTGCTCTGTGAAAGCACACTTGCCTGCCTTCTCTCAAAACTTACTCATAGCTGAAGTAAACACACCACTGCGAAAGATGCAGGCCACAAACAAAAGTCAAGGGGAGGCCCCCACAGAGGCTGAAACATTCTCACATTTCTGTATTTCCAGATCTGGGGTTCTGTGTTCAGAGCATGAACTCTCCTAAATGTTCTGCTTCCGTTGATATGCCTTTTTAAGCAGCAAGATTTGTCGCTGGATAATTCTAAATGACCATCACATACTAACAAAGCCATCCTATTTAAACGTGGGCAGATGATATAGAAAATGGGTGGTTCAGGCAGATTTCATGAGGTCTAATAAATCTTCAGTAAATTAAAGCTGATTCCCCTCTCCTCCCCTTGCTTACTCTTTGTCTTGCTAATACACATTAAGCTCTGCCTGGCTTCACATTTTCAGGCATTTCAGAGGTGAGGCCTTTACAAAGCTGCAGATGTGGAAGCAGAGGAGACCTTTGCCCCAAATGTTACCCATTAACATCAGCGTGGCCTACAGAAGAATTTTACTATTGCTCTCCAGTCTTAAAAGAGCTCCCAAGTACCAACTTGGCAACTTAAAGGGACAAGAAAATGGGAAATAACTAGAGGAGGCCACTGTGGATCTCCATTTAAAACTATATGTTCTTGGTTCATTGGCTTAAAATAGACAGAGAAAGAGAGAGAGGCATGGACTTTTACATTGTGAAAGCAATACATTTATAGTATTAAAAATCATAGCACAGAATGGTATAAAAGGGAAAATTAATTACACTCTCTCCCTACACTTTGATAATTAATGTTAGATTTCTTGTTTATTCTTAAAGAAAATTTCTAAGCATGTGCAACATTATGATCACCTTTCAAAAAAGACAAATGAATGGGATCAGGCTGTTTCAGGGATGCTTTTTTCCACAAGTTGCAAACTGGAAAAATATGCATCATATAAAGGATTAATTTCTTAATGCACAGAGTAAAACCCAAACCAGTTGCTGTCCAGTAGCTTCATTCTCATAGACAACCCCATGTGTGTCAGAGTAGAACTGTGCTCATAGGATTTTCAATGACTGATTTTTCAGAAATAGATCACCAGGCCTTTCTTCTGAGACACCTCTGGGTGAACTCAAATCTCCAACTTTTTGCTTAGCAAAGATCTCATTAATATTTGTACCACTCAGGGACTCCCAATATATAAATTACTCAATAAGAAACTGAATAAGAAAAACCCAATAAAAAAATGGAAAATGGCCCTAAAGAAAAATGAGCAAGATACATAAAACAGCATCCTACTAAATAAGTAAATAACCAAAAAAAAAAGTAAATAATAAGTAAATAATGGTGAATAATAAAATATCTACTTAATTGAATAAATCTAATATTAAAAAAAAAAAAAAAAAAGCATTCAGCTGCTAACCAAAAACTCACTGGTTCAAACCCACTAGCCAGTCTGTGGGAGAAAGATGAGCAGTTTTCTTCTTTGAAGATTTACAACCTTGGAAACCCTATGGGGCTGTTCTACTCTGTCCCATAGTATAGCTATGAGTCAGAATTGACGTGATAGCAGTGGTTTGGCTTTGATTTTAACAATGAAATATAGGATACAATTTTTACTCCTGTCAGATTGACACAGATTTTTTAAAAAATTATTTCCAGAGCTTCTCTCACAGAAGATGAAAACGTTCATATCATATATATAGTAACTACCATTCCACATTGCCCTCCCAACATGGTGGTGAGGAGAACGGAACTTGAAGTTGGACTTCTTGGGTCTACCGCTTCCTGTCTGTGTGGAGTTGGGCAAAATCCTGAGGCTCTCTATACCTTAAAAATCTATAAACTTGCAATGATACCACTTTCCTTACAGCAGTGTTGTGAATATTAAATGAAATAATACATGTAAAGTTCTAAGTACAGTACTTTGCCATAAAGTGTTCCAAACCCCTGCCCCCCCCCCAAAAAAAAAAACAAACTCACTGCCACCCAGTCGATCCTGACTCATAGCGACCCCTCCTTAGGTTTCCGAGGTGTTATCTCTACAGAAGTAGATTGCCCAATCTTTCCGAGGAGTGGCTGGTGGGTTTGTACTGTCAGCCTTCTGGTTAGCAGTCAAATGCCTTAGGCACTGTGCCACCAGAGCTCCCATAAATTGTTCCATTAATGCAAATAATCACTAAACTGTATCTTCAATTTAGAAAAATTTCTGTTAGTGATGCTACTGCTGGTAACAGAGGAAATTATGCACCCAATAAAAACATATAAGGCAGAAATACATAAGTAAGTGTCAAAGGAACATCTGATTTCTTTAAGTGCTCGAAGATCACAAGAGAGATATAGCTCTATGAGAAGGGGTGAAATGGAAAACTTCCATTAAAGAGATAAGAACTAGGATGAGTCTTACCTGTTAGTTAAGATTTGGCCAGATGGATGAGTGGAGGGAAAAGAAAGGGTAATCAAGAGTGGGGCATACTATGAAAAGAGAGCAAAAGCTGGGAATCAGAGTGGTTTCTTTTAAGAGGAAGGAGAGTTTTTAAGAGATACTCTAGCTGTAAAGAGTAGAGTTTTTTCTGTCTGACACGGCAGTCCTGAGGTCCTGCACTAACCTCGGCCATGTGCATATGAGGAAAGGTGCTACTCAACCCACACGTGTCAGCCAACCCAACTCAGTCAAACCCCTCACTTAATCTGGACTCCCTGTGCATACAAACAGTTAATGCACTCTGCTGCTAACCAGAAGGTTGGAGCTTTGAGTCCACATAAAGGCACCTCGAAAGAAAGCCCTGGTGACCTACATCCAAAAAGTTGGCCATTAAAAACTGAATGGATAAACCAAAAATATCCCCTGCAGTCTTCTTAAAACCAAGCAATAGCTTAGCTTAACTGGGCAAGAATGCTGGCCTGGAGTGTTGTGCTCTTTTAAGAACTATCTCTGTGGGATCAAACTTATAATGGAAACTGGACAGATTAGATTAGAACCTTAGGGGGCAGTGAGCTTATATTAATGGGGCAGGAACAACTCAAAAAAGGAGGGTGAGAATGGTTGCCCAACCCAAAGAATGTCATCAGTGTTACTGAACTGTACATATAGGAATGGGTGATTTGTTGTAGGTTTTACTGTGTGTATTCTCAACACCAAGAACAAGATAAATAAAATTAAAACATAAAAAAAAAGAGATACTTAAACCAAACCAAACTCACTGCTATCAAGTCGGTATTTTTAATATGCTGCTATTCTGTTTTGAAGAGGATATTGGTAGTCTGTGGTAGAAATCTCACCCGCCATGTGGAAGGCCTGGGTTCTCTGTCAGTAAAAGGTTGCTTGTTGTTATGATGCTGAACAGATTTTATTTAGCAGAGCTTCTATACTAAGACACACTGAGAAGACAGACCTGGTGATCTACTTCCGAAAATCAGCCAATGAAAACCACAATGGTCTGATCTGCAATTGATCTTGGGGATCGCATGTAGGACCAAGCAGTATTTCATTCCACTGTTCATGCAGTCACCATGAGTCAGGGGTTCACTTGATGTCAGCTAACAACATTCTATTTTGAATTCATATTTTGAGCCACTGTAGAGAAAATAATTTAGGGTAATGAGAAAAGTTTTCTGTGTTGTTTGAACAGATATAGCTACTGAAGACATCCCCTACCAACCTGCAATTCCTACCTGCTAAACACCCATCTGGAAGACAGATTGGTGGTACCAGAAATGGGGGCTGTATTGACAAGTTCAATTAATTCAACAATGAATTGCACCCCAGCTAGTGCCAGGCAGTGAGCATACTTCTATGAGACAGTGTTGTACATGCCAGGAACAGAGCTCTACCTTCATGGTAATCTGTGGGTATTTTCTCTAACACAAGAAACTAACATTGTGTTAAAATGTTAGTCTGGAAGTTTGAGCCCATATCACCTAATGTCTCTTTCTGCACCTGCCTCTGCCTGTAAATTACGCTTCTAGCTTCCCCAGCACCCTCAGAGAAGCTTAGCTACAATTGATGCCTCAGCTTCAACACAACCCACTTCCATTGACCTGATTCTGACTCATAGGGACCCTATGGGACAGAGTAGAGCTGCCCCATAGGGTTTCCAAGATTGTAAATCTCTATGAAAGCAGAATGTCTCATCATTCTCCCACTGAGGGGCTAGTGGGTTTGAACTGCCAACCTGTTGGTTGACACCCCAATGTTTTAACCACAGCACCACCAGAGCTCCTGCCTCATGCTCAGTAGCCCCCCCCCCAAAAAAAAAACACCACACAATTTTGTAGCCATAGTCACTTGAGATTTTCAAAGGAATCCACCCCCTCTGCGCCTCACATTCCTGAGTTCTCCTCACTGAGCAAGATGTAAGCCACTCCTACCTTCTTTCTCCTATTGCCCCAGGCTGTTTCTCTTCTATTTTAAACTCCAGCAGCCTGTTTCTTCAAACTATTCCTTCTGTAACTTTGTTCCATAGTAAACAAACTCCAACATTTTATCTCATCACAGAGTATTTCCTCAATGTCCCTTCTTGGACCACAACTCAGGAATCCACAGGCCATCATTACAGGCAATCTGGCAAATTGCATAAATTCCCCCATTCCTCTGTTCTTCCATTGTACCCAACTAGGAGCCCCAAGCCCTGGAAAGCCTAACCAAAACTTTCTCAGCAACAACCTGAACTTGGAGACACACAATGGAGTAGGGGGATGAGCAAGAATATAAAGTGAATTTACCAGGAATTGGTTTGTTCTGCTTTCTTCAGTTACTGTTTTCATACTATTTTCATTGCCTCAAACCTTTGACTTGTACAACCACCAAAACTTCCTCGAGAGTATAAAAATCTATCAAACAAACACCAATGGCTGTGTTATTAGCTTCTGTTGAGCTGACTCATGGAGACACCATGCACAACAGAATGAAACACTGTCTGGTCCTGTGCCATCCTCATTGACAGTTGCAGATCAGATCACTGTTATCCATAGTGTTTTTTTTTTTTTTTAATATCTATATATTTATTTTATGTTTGGTGAAACAATACAGAGCTTTCAATGATTTCTACACATACAGTTAAGTTATATTGTTACAGTCTTCACTTTCTGTTAACAGAAAGCCGTTTCTACTCAAATGGTTTTGTCACCTTTAACTTACGCTCACTGCTCTCCTAGTGTTCTCATCTATACTATATATTTCTGTTTTCAGTTTGGTCTCATATATATAATCTTTCAAGAGAGCACAATATTCAAGGCATATGTCCCTTACTAATTGAATTAAACTATTATTTAGTCTAAAGAAGAATTCAAAGGATGTTGTTGTTGTTGTTGTTATGTGCCATCGAGTTGGACCTGACCCATAGCAACCCCTCCTTGGGTTTCTGAAGCAGTATCATCAAAGAAGTAGATTGCCCAACCTTCCTTCCAAGGAGTGCCTGGTGGGTTTGAACCACCAGACTTCTAGTTAGCAGTCAAGTGCCTTAGGCACTATGCTACCAGAGTTTCTAATTCAGAGGATAGTTTTGGTTAATGGTTTAAAGACTACTTCAGGACAATAGTTTTGTGAGTTCCTCCAGCCTCAATAGGCTCAGTAAGTCTGTAACCTGTAGGAACTTGAAATTCTGTTCCACATTTTTCGCCCTTTTGATCAGGATCCATCTATTATAGTTGTGATCAAAATGCTAGGTAAAGGTAACTGAGCACTATACAGAGGAGGCAGTAGTTTGTGGATTCAATTAGTCCTGTAGTTCATCTCCATAAATTCCTAGGTCTTTTTTGATCAGTAGGGTTTTTACTGGCTGATTTTTATAAGTAGATCACAAGCGTGTCTTCCTAGGCCATCTTAGAATGGAAGTTCCCTGAAACTTGTTCAGCATCATAGCAACACACAAACCTTCACTGATAGGCTTGGTCATCTACTGAAAATCAGCCAATGGGAAGGTGCATTGGCTAGGAATCAAACCTGGGTCTCCAGCATAGGCAGTGAGAATTCTACCACTGAACGCTAGTGACTCACCACCAATTCATATTACCGGAACTAAAACCCTCCTGTGTATACATCTTTTCTCTTCAGGTGCAGTAGAACCATTTCCCCTACTCAAATCCAAGATCAACTCTATCCTATTTTGCCTTCTCAGTGAGCTGGTTTCCTCTCCATTCTTGTGCGTTTTCAGTCTTCCTGTCTTGCTCTGTCTCTTTGTTCTCCCCCTAGGTTATTCCCCTCAGTATTCACATATGCTCCAGTTTCACTCATCTTAAACCCTCACTGCATCCCACATCCCAACCTTTCCAAAACAACTGTATATATATACCATCTTCATTTCCTCCTCCATTCAGTACTTCTGCCTAACATTGTACTGAAACTGTCTTTTGAAACCCATGTGGCCAAATCTGAGATATTTCCCAGTCTTTATATTTGCACTTTGCGTTGACCCCTTTATCATTCTTGGAACATTTTCTTCTCTCATCTCCTATGACACCACAGTCTCCTTATGTTTTCCTATATTCTGGCTCCACTCCTCTGTTGATTTTTCTGACTCTTTCTCTTCTACTCCATTTTTTTAAAATTTGGACTTGCCCTTTTTTTTTCACTCTTTAGAGATATTTGCCAGCCATTTAAATACCTTTTAAGTCATAAATACTATTTCTATTATTACTACAATTAACAATAAAATTTAGCAAATTCTATACATGTATTAGTTTGCCACACACTTATAATAACACTGTCTCCTTTATATACAAAAGGAAATAGGCAAAGAAAGAGGTAAGGTAATTTGCCCCAAATCAAACATCAAATTATGGAACTAGGATTCAAACTCAGACTACCTAGCCCAGTGCTTGAAATATAGTAGAACCTCAATACTTGTTGAATGAATAAAATAAAGAAAGGAATGATGACATACCAAAAGCAGAAGCAGTAAAGTCTTGTTACTGTTGTTGTTAGGTGCCGTTGAGATGGATCTGACTCATAGTGACCCTACCTATAACAAAACACAACATTGCCCATTAATGCACCATCCCCACAATCACTGGTATCCTTGAGCCCATTGTTACAGCCACTGTGTAAATCCATCTTATTGAGGGTCTTCTCCTTTTTCACTGACCCTCTACTTCACCAAACATGATATCTTCCTCCAGGGCTTGGTCCCTTCTGATAACATGACCAAAGCACATGAGATGAATTCTGGTCATTCTTGCTTTTAATGAACATTCCTGCTGCCATTATTCTAACACAAATTTGTTTATACTTCAGGAAGTCCTTGTTGTTGTTGTTGTTATGTGCCATTGAGTTGGACCCGACTCATAGTGACCCCTCCTTGGGTTTCCAAGGCAGTATCACTACGGAAGTAGATTGCCCAACCTTCCTTCCGAGGAGTGGTTGGTGACTTTGAACCGCTAGCCTTCTGGTTAGCAGTCAAGTGCCTTAGGCACTACGCTAAGTCCTTAGTATATTCCATATTTTTCACCAACACTGTAATTCAAAGGCATCAACTCTTCTTCAGTCTTCCTTATTCATTGTACAACTTTCACATGCATAAGAGGCTATTGAAAATACGATGGCTTGTGTTGGGTACACATTAGTCTTCAAAGTGACATCTTTGCTTTTTAACACTTCAAACAGGTCTTTTAAAGCAGATTTTCTTAGTGCAATACATCATTTGTTTTCTTGATTGCTGCTTCCTTGGGCATTGATTGTGGATCCAAGTAAAATGAAATCATTGACAACTTCAATTTTTTCTCCATTTATCATTATGTTGTTTATTAGTCTAGTGTGAGGACTTCTGTTTTCTTTATGTTAAGTTGTAACACATACTGAAGGCTGTAATCTTTGATCTTCATCAGTAAGAGCTTCAAGTCCTCAGCAAGCAAGGTTGTTTCATGTGCATATCATAGGTTGTTAATGAGTCTTCCTCTAATCCTGATGCTGAGTTCTTCTTCATATAGCCCAACTTCTCTGATTATTTGCTCAGCATACAGATTGAATAAGTATGGTAAAAGGATACAATCCTTATGCACGTCTTTTCTAATTTTAAACGCACAATATCCCTTTGTTCTGTTCAAATGACTGCCTCTTGGGCTATTTCCAGATTCAGCATGAGCACATTTAAGTGCTCTGGAATTCCCATTCTTTACAATGTTATCCATAATTTACTATGATCCACACAGTCCAATGCCTTTGTGTGGTCAATAAGACATCTTTCTGGTATTCTTGTCTTTCAGCTAAGATCTATCTGATGTCAGCAGTGATATCTCTCATTCCATGGCCCCTTCTGAAAGCAGCTTGAATTTTTTGGAGTTCCTTGTCAATGTACTGCTGCAACTGTTTTTTTAATTAGTTTTAGCAACATTTTACTTGCATATGATATAAAGTCTTGAATAAAGTCTAAATCAGTGGTCTCAGATCAGGGGTCTCCAGACCAGTTTATACTGAAACTACTGGTCCCAATGCTTTTAGGCAATGATTCCATCCATAAAATGTAAATAATTTCTGCCATAGAGTATCACTGACATAATTAAGTGTTAACATATAGGCAAACAAAGTGCCCTATAAACAGTTGACACTCAATTAATGTGACTGTTCTTCCTTTGTCCCTATTGCTACTCAGAAACTACTGCTATGCTCTTTAAACCAAAACCAAACCCGCTGCCACTGAGTCGATTCCAACTCATAGCAACCCTGTAAGACGGTGTAGAACTGCATCATAAGGTTTCCAAGGCTGTAAATCTTTATGAAGCAGACTGCCTCATCTTTCTTCCATGGAGTGGCTGCTGGTGTTCAAACTGCCAACTTTTGATTAGCAGCCAAATGTATTAACCACTGCATCACCAGAGCTCCTATGCTGTTTAAAAGGCAACAAAATTAACTGACTATTAAGAAACTGTTAGTTATACTGAGACTCTCATGAACAGGAGCTGGAATCAGAGCCCTTTCTTTGATGAACTTGTAATACATGGGGTCTTTTAGGATTATTCCACCCAATGTTTGGACCTAGCAAACAACTTTCTTTGTTCTTTCTTTTCAATTGGATCTCAGCTTAAAAGTAATCTAGGACATCTAAGCAAAATCTAAACCCTAGTAAGTAGATAATGGACCCCAAGCAATAGTCAGTATTTCTTGAAAAGGAGAAAATCAAAAACAAAGGATTTTCTCCATTAAGGCTCTCATATACCATCTCTTCTTATATTGTATCTCTAAGTAATTATAAGCGATAGGCTAGCAGCCTACATTTGCTTCTAAAAGATAAACTTAAGATAGTGTGATTGTGTGTATTTTTCCGCCACTGTTAGTCTTGTCAGGCTCAAGCTTCCAAATTTATGGGGGGAAATACTGATATCTAATGGCTTTAGGAAATGTTGGCTAGAAATATGACCTCCTTGGTGTGGGGCTTGCCATCAGTTAACTACTAATTTAAGATACAGCAAAGGGAAATAAATTTAGATGTCAGTGACAAAAATTGCCCTAAGGTCTTTCATCTTTGTTGTTAATCCTAATGGCTAATGAGGGTTGCAGAATCCTTAAACCAGCTCTGTCATTTTTATGGCAAAGGGCATAGGGAACACTCTGGTGTTTTAAAGCCTAACCACCTCAGTGATTGTTTGCTCTTTCTGTTTCCAACTGTCTTAGTTCATATTACCACTGTTGTTTCTCATCAGTGTCCAATCTCTTCCTTTGCCAAGAAAAGATGATTACTAACATACTAGACCCAATTAGAAGCCCCTGAGTGGTGCAAATAGTTAATGCACTGGTTTGTTAATCAAAAGTTAGGAGATATGAGTACACCCAGAGATGCCACAGTAGAAAGTCCTGGAGAGCTACTTCTGAAAAATCAGCCATTGAAAACCCTATGGAGCACAATTCTACTCTCACACATGGGGTCACTGTGAGTCAGAATCAAATCAACAGCAACTGTTTTTTTGGTCTCAATTAACTTCATTCACTGAGATAACATTTAAAGGACACAGCCAGCTTCTGCCATATTATAGAGGCATGTCCTAGATTTCTATTCCAATCTGAGAGAGCAAAGTGACTTCCAAAATTACAATGACAGCTCATGGCAAAGGAGAAGATGGACAAAATATCAGATTCTGTCCATCACTACTGTTAGTCTGGACTTTTTCCTATCACAAAGATTAAACTTACTAGTTACTCCTATAATGTTAACAAAAATACAATGATTCTAATCTTAAAGTATATAAGACAGAATAGGAACATTCATGATTTTCTTCATTCCACATATTTTTTGGTATCTAAAAAAAGTCTCAGTGATCTACTTCTGAAAAATGAGCCACTGAAAGCCTCATGGTATCACCATGAGTTGGAGTTGACTCCTTATCTACCATGTGTTGGTTTCCTTTCCTAAATATTTGTGACATATTAGAGAGCAAAACAAAGACCGCTTTCTGCATACAGCTTACAGTCTAATGGGGCATTGTGTTTGTTGATGTGTGTGTGTGTGTATAAGTCTGTGTATATGTGTGTGGAGGGGAAAACAAATAATAAAAAATATATATAGTATGCAAAAAATTTGTTAGAAGATGATACTGGCTATAAAAAAGAAAAAACTCACTGCTGTCAAGCTGTTTCCAACTCATAACAACCCCTCCTTAGATCTCTGAGCCAGTATCTTTACGGAAGTAGATTGCCCAGTCTTCCTTCCTAGGAGTGGCTGGTGGGTTTGAACTGCCAGCCTTCTGGTTAACAGATGATGAGCCTGTTCTAATGCCAATAGCACTTCAGTTTTCCTCGAGGAGGCCACATTAGGCTGAGATGAGAATGTGACATTTTAGTGAATACTTCGAGGTAAAGGAGTTATCTGTGTGAATATTTGCAGGGAAAACTTGCCAAGTGGGAGAAATAGCCATGGCAAATGTTTACATAATAACCACCCACCCCCCTTCCAATGTAACTCAACTTTTTAAAACTCTTCCTGCCCTTTCTGCCTTAGTTCTTCTGTCATGAACAAAGGGCCCAGGCATTCATGTTTTCAGAAATGTACAACAAAGACACATGGCAATAACTTCTCCATTTAATAGGTCTTGTCCTTATTAGCAATAGTCTGTGGCTTCACAGACTGCAAGTAACCCAAGCAATTTCTGTAGAGTCGACTCTGACTCACAGTGGCCCCATGTGTATCACAGTAGAACTGTGCTCCATAGGATTTCCAGTGGCTAATTTTTTTTTTCTTAAAAGATCTTTTTTTTTTTTGTAATTTGTGTGAAAATTTACAGAGCAAATTCACTTTCCATATAGCAGTTCACATACACTTTGTCTCATGACATTGCCTATAATTTACAACAATGCAACAGCTCCCTTCCTACTTCCTCCCCATAGTTACCTCTTCCCTGTGTCCATCCCTCCATGCAATCCTGCCCCCTGAGCTCTCCCTGTTCATAAACAACCCTTCTTTCTCCCATGATAGTTCTTTCCAGCTAGTGTAACTACCTTAAGTAATTAAGTAAATGTTCAACTCATTTTCCTGTCTTTTTTTTTTTTTTTTTTTGGCTGTGAGCCACAGGTGTGGGTTCAATTCTAGACCTGCAGAGCAGCTAGGGGCCATAGTCTCAGTGGTTCCACCAGGCTCTATCAGACCAGCAAATCTGGTCCTCCTTTTTTTTTTTTTCAAATGATTTTGAGTTTTGTTCCACATTGTTCTCCCTCTCTATCTAGGACCTCTTACATAGATCCCCCTTGAAGTTGACAAGGGTAGCCGGGCACCATCTAGTTCTTCTGGTCTCATAGTCATATAGGCTGTGGATCAAATGGTGTACCAGTCATTAGAACCAATTATTTCCATGAATCTTTGGTTTTCTTCATTCTTCTTTGCTCTGGATGAGGAGAGACCCATCGTTGCATCTAGATGGCTGCTTGCAAGCTTTTAAGATGCCAATTGCTACTCACCAAAGTAGGAGGTGGAACAATGATTTGTGTAGTATGTTATGCCAATTGATCTTTATGTCCCCTGTGGCTATGGTCCCAAGTCCACAGTTTCAAGTACTCAGTCCCTCTGGGTACCTGGCTATGTCCAAGAAGTGACTCAACCTTGTCCTTTGTCAGCTCTACTATACACATGGGAATTCAGATCATACAAATAAACTTATAGGACCAAATAAACTTAAAGGGTCTGCCAACCCTATACATGGTCTTGGGTACATTCTGCACTTCATAGACATACTTAATAGTTCAGCCTGTCCACCCATCTATCCACCCATATACCCATGTTTGCCTTCACTGACAATGCAGCACTGTATGTGCAAAAAGGTTCATCTTTGTTGTCTGTATCTCCCATGTACCTCTCTATGTCTTTCTCTTCCTCAGTGCCGCCATACTTGTCACTCACATTTGGTACATTGCCCTTCTCTTCACCCAAATCAATACTTATCTCTATCTAACAGAGTTCTCTCCCCTCCCCTCCCAGCCCTGGTAACCAACAAAGAAAATTCACTTCCATAGATAAACCTTTCCTTGACTTTTACAATAACAGACTAATACAATATTTGTCCTTTTGTGATTGACTTATTTCACTCAGCATAATGTCCTCCAAATTCATCGACATTATGTGGTGTTTTGCAAATTCTATGTTATTCTTTAGGGTTGCATAATATTCCATCGTGTGTATGTACCATAATTTGGTTAACTATTCCTCACTTGATGGACACCTAGGTTGTTTCCATCTTTTGGCTATTGTAAATAGTGCTGCAATGAACATGGGTGTGCATATGTCTGTTCTTGTCATGGCTCTCACTTCTTTAGGGTATATACCTAGTAATGGAATGGCTGGGTCAAATGGTATTTCAAATTCCAACTTTTGAAGGAATTGTCATACTGCTTTCCACAGTGGTTGTACCATATTACAGTCCCACCAGCAATATATGAGAGTCCCAATCTCTCCATATCCTTGCCAGCGTTTGTTATTTTCTGTCTTGTTGAAATTTGCTACTAGGGCTGGAGCAAAATGGTATCTCATTGTTGTTTAGATTTGCATCTCTCTAATGCCTAATGATTGTGAGCATTTCTTCATGTGTTTCTTGGCCGCCTGAATATCCTCCTTGGTGAAGTGTCTGTTCATGTCTTCTGCACATTTTTTTATTGGATTGTCTTTTTGTTATTGAGGTGTTGGAATTTTCTATAAATTCTGGAGATAAATCCCTTGTCAGATATGTCATTGTCGAATATTTTTCCCCAATCTGTGATGTACTCTTTTGACTCTTTTGGAGAAGTCTTTGGAATCACATAAAAATTTAATTTTTAGAAGGTCCTAATTATCTAGTTTCTCTTCTGCTGCTTGTGAATTTTGGGTTATGCTTGATAGTCTATTTATGGCATGTATTAGGGCCCTAAATTTGCCCCTAGTTTTTCCTTGAGGAACTCTATGGTTTTATGTTTCACATTTAAGGCTTTGATCCATCTGGAGTTAGCTTTTCTGTATGGTGTGAGATACAGATCTTGTTTCACTTTTCTGCAAATGGATATCCAGTTTCACCAGCATCATTTGTTAAAAAAATCCTCTTCTGCATTTAATGGATTTCAGACCTTGGTCAAAGATCAATTGACCATAGGTCGATGGATCTATTTCTGGGTTCTCAGTTGTATTCCATTAGTCTATGTGTCTGCTATTATACCAATACCAGGCAGTTTTGATTACTGTGGCTGTATAGTAGGTTTTGAGATCTAGCAGTGTAAGACCTCCTACTTTGTTCTTCTTCTTCAATAGTGCTATGTTTATCCAAGGTCTCTTTCCTTTCCATATAAAGTTAGTGAT
>NW_006921726.1:4626481-4628031 GCF_000298275.1 Orycteropus afer afer
CTACTTCTGTAGTGATACTGCCTCGGAAACCCAAGGAGGGGTCGCTATGAGTCGGGGCCGACTCGACGGCAAACAACAACAACAACAACATTGTAAATGGTATTGATTTCCTTATTTCTTGTTCAGCAATCTCTTTGCTGGTGTAGAGGAATCCAACTGATTTTTGGATGTTGATCTTTGTATCCTGCCACAATTCTAAATCTCTCAATTAGTTCCAGTAGATTTTTGACTGAGTTTCTTTGGGTTTTCTAGGTATAAGATCCTATCATCAGCAAATAGGGATAGTTTGACTTCTCCCTTACCAATTTGGATGCCTTTGATTTCCCTTTCTTGCCTTATGGACCTGGCTGGGACAGTACAATGGTGAATACAAGTGGCAATAGAGGGCATCGTTGTCTGGTACCTGTTTGCAAGAGGAATGGTTTCAGTCTCTCTCCATTGAATATAATGTTGCCTGTTGGTTTTGCATAGATGCCCTTTATTATGTTGAGGAACGTCCCTTCTAGTCCTATTTTGCTGAGAGTTTTGATCAGGAATGGGTGTTGGATTTCATCAAATGCCTTTTCTGCATCAATTGATATCATCATGTGGTTCTTTTCCTTTGTTTTATTTATGTGGTTGATGATGTTGATTGTTTTTCTAATGTTGAACCATCTTTGCATACCTGATATGAACCCCACTTGGTCAAAATGAATGATTATCTTGATATGTTGTTGGAGTCTATTGGCTTGGATTTTGTTGAAGATTTTTGCATTTATATTCATGAGGGATATTGGTGTGTAGTTTTCCTTTTGAGTGATGTGTTTGTCTGGTTTGGGGAATCAACGTTATGTTTGCCTCATAAAATGAGTTAGGGAGGATTCCATCCTTTTCTATGTTTTGGAATAGTTTGAGTAGGATTAGTGTCAGTTTTTCTCTGAATATTTGGTAGAATTCTCCAGTGAAACCATCTGGGCCAGGACTTTTTTTTGTTGGCAATTTTTTTATGACCTGTTCAATTTCTTTTGTTATGGATCTGTTGAACTTTTCCACATCAGTGTATATCAGTTTTAGTAGGTCATGTGTTTCTAGAAATCTCTCCATGTCTTCCAGATTTTCAAATTTATTGGAGAACAGTTCTTCATAGTATGCTGATAGTATACTTTTTATTTCAGTTGGTTCTGTTGTGATGTCGCTCATTTTGTTTCTTATTCATGGTATTTGTATTCTTTCCCTCTTTTCTTTTGTTAAGTTTGCGAGTGGTTTGTCATTTTTATTAATCTTTTCAAAAAACCAACTTCTGGTCTTGTTGATTTTTTCTATTACCCTCCTATTTTTTGTTTCATTGAATTGTGCTCAACTCTTTATTATTTCCTTTCTTCTGGTGACTGTGGGCTTTTCTTGCTGTTCCTTTTCTCAGTGTTGGAGATGTTGGTTTAAAGTGTTGATTTTGGCTGTTTCTTCATTTTTGATGTGTGCATTTATTGCTATAAATTGGCCTCTGATCACTGCTTTTGCTGTGTCCCAAAGATTTTAGTATGCTTTGCTTTCATTCTCATTTGATTTTAAGA
>NW_006921726.1:4628286-4629860 GCF_000298275.1 Orycteropus afer afer
AACAACAACAACAACAATGATCTGAGAAGATGCTCTGCAGTATTTTAATGTTTTTAAATTTATTAAGGTTTGCTTATGACCTAACATATGGTCTATCATGGAAAATGTTCCTTGTGCACTGGAGAAGAATGTATATTGTGCTGCTGTTGGGTGAAGTGCTCTGTAAATGTCTATAACGTTGAGTTGGTGGATTGTATTGTTTAGATCTTCTGCATCTTTGTTGAGTTCTCTTCCAGTTCTATCTTTCATTGAAAGTGGTGTATTAAGTCTCTCACTATGACTTTGGAGTCATCTATTTGACTTTTCAACTCTTTTAAAGTCTGATTTATGTATTTTGGGCTCTTTCATTAGGTCCATAGATATTTATTATGGTTATATCTTCATGTTAAATTGATCCTTTAACCATTATATAATGTCCTTCTTTGTCTCATATGTTGGTTTTTGTCTTAAAGTCAGTTTGATCAGAAATTATTATTACCACTCCTGCTCTTTTACATTTGCTATTTGCTTGATATATCTTTTTCCAACCTTTTATTTTTAATCTATTTTTGTCTTTGTCTCTAAGGTGTGTCTCTTGTAGACAGCATATTGATGGGGTTTGTTTTCTTATCCAATCAGCAACTCTCCGTTTCTTGCATGGTGCATTTAATCCATTAATATTCAGTGTAATTATTGACAAGTATGAATCGGTTGCTGTCATTTTTTTATGCGTTTTTTCATGGTGTCCCTGCTTTCTTTGTTCCATATTATTTTTTGTGCTGAGCTCATTATGTTTATGAATCTTGTTATCATTTCCTTTGTTGCTGTTGTTTTAGTATTGCTGAATATTTGTGCTTGTCCTCTTGTTTATTGTGATGTGAAGGTTTATCATTTTTCTTTGAGGTTACCCTGTGATTTATAATTTTCTCCCTGAAATTAAAACAGTCCATTCTATCTTGCAACTTTTTGACTTCCTCACCATTTAGAAGTTCCATAAGTACACAATATTTTCCCCCTTTTCGGTTTGTAGTTGTTCTCACTTGCCACTTGATGTCTCTTGTTCCCTGTTTACAGTCTTGTAAGCTTATTTTACTTTGGATATATCCATAGCTGTGGTTTCTGGGTTATGTTATCTTGTGTATTTGTTGGTTGTTATTTGCTATTTTTGGTTCTCTGTTCAAATGACGCCCTTTAGCATCTCTTGAAAGATTGACATGGGTTTAACAAATTCCATTAGTTTCTGCTTACTTGGAAATCTCCTAATTTCACCATCATATTTGAGGGACAATTTTGCTGGATATATAATTCTTGGTTGAAAATTTTTCTCTTTCAGGGTTTTATATATACCATCCCTTTGCCTTCTCACATGCCTGGTTTCTGCTGAGAAATCAGAGTTTATTCTTACTGGTTGTCCTTTATAAGTAACTTTTTGTTTTTCCCGTGCTGCTTTCAGGATTTTTTGTCTTTAGTTTTGATTAGTTTGATGATGATATGTCTTCGTGATTTTCTTTTGGAGTCTATCCTGTTTGGTGTTCATTGGACTTTCTGGATGGATATATTCTCATCTTTCATCATATCAGGGAAGTTCTCCTCCA
>NW_006921726.1:4630580-4632467 GCF_000298275.1 Orycteropus afer afer
TTGCTGTCTATTCAGTTAGACAAAAATAACATTTGAATAACCATCACAAAAGTAAAAACAAATGGACAAAAAATACACTGTGTAATCTCACTGGAACAGTAACCAAAAAAAGAAAAAAGGGAAGAAGAAGGAGAAAAAAAACAAAACAAAACACTTCAATATCTGGAGAGAGGGCAATAAGAAAAGAAAGGTAGAGAAGGAGAATAATGAAGGAAAAAAGTGGGAAAAACACAAAAAGAAAAATAAGGAAAGGGGTTAATTATGAGAAAGAAAAAAAACAAACAAACAATTGCCAACAGGAACAGGAAAAAGGAAAGAAAAGCTGAAAATTTGAACCTGGGAGGGGAAGAATAAAGACTACTAATAAAAAGGACAAAAGTAATAATAATAGCAGTAGTTTTAAAACAGACAAAAACAAACAAAATAAAAAACAGAAAAAAGAAAAAAAAAATGAGGGCAGGGCAGGGCAGGACACCCATGCTCCATCTGAGCACACTGACTTTTATGGAATTCCTGTGGGCCCAGAAAGTGGGTGGGAGTGAGAGATGGCCACACCTCTGTTCACCAAGAGGGTGTGAGGTATAAGAGTACAAGGGGAGTTTCATACTTTTCCAGATGTCTGGGTCCAGAATGTCGTTGGGGTTCCTGGCAAGTGGAGCCTGTTCCTAAGTCCCTGGAATCTGGGAGAATGCTGTCACTTTAAATATCCAAAATTGTCAAGTCACTTGTAAACATTCAAAATGGCTGTGCCCTCCAGACAGAGAAAAGTCCACAGCTCAGCCCTCCTTCTTCTTCGCTGCTTCCCTTGTATTCCCCAACTGCTAGAGCAGTCCTCCGTGCAGTCCCTGGCTAGCAGAGCCAATTTTTAGGTTAATTCTTAGATCCTACCACCACTTGGCAATGTCCAAGCTGTCTGTGCCATTAGGATTGCTGCCAGACTGCAGTTTTGTATGCTTCCTTTTTTGGTGTTTTCATGCAAATTCTTCTGCTAGTTGGAGTTTAGTCCACTTCTATATCTTTCCCTTTAAGGCTCAGGGGTCCAGAATTATCTTCTGTATCTGTGTTAATTGATACCACTTCTCTTTGTTGAAGAGGGTCTGTGTAGTCTTTTTGCCTATTCCACCATCTTACCAGAACTCTTCCAGTGGCTGTTTCTTTTACAAGGAGATCATGAGGATTTTCCACTGAGGTGCCTTTAGGTGGATTTGAGCCTAAATTTTTTTGGTTAGCAGCAATTATATTAACTAATTAAAAACAAAAACAAAAACAAAACCTCCCTGCTGTTGAGTCAATTCAATGCACAGTGACCCTTCCATGGGTTTCTGAGGCAGTATCTCTATAGAAGTAGATTGTCCAATCTTCCTCCTGAGGAGTTGCTGGTGGGTTTGAACAGCCAGCCTTCTGGTTAGCAGTCAAATGCCTTAAACACTACACCACCAGAGTGCCACCATTTATTTTCTTCCACATACTCAGATAAATAAATAAATAAAACCAACCTCACCACTCTCAAGTCAATTCAACTCATAGCAACCCCTCCTTGGGTTTCTGAGGCAGTGTCACTATAGAAGTAGATCGCCCCATCTTCCTACTGAGGAGTGGCTGGTGGGTTTGAGCTGACAACATTCTGTTTAGCAGTCAAATATCTTAAGCACTACACCACCTTATCTAATTCCCCCAACTACCTGAGAAGACGTTAGATATGTCTTCATGTCACATACAGATGGTGGAACTAGGGTTCATGGAGAAAAAACTCCCTACCCAAAGGGACATTATGAATGTTATACAAAGCTGAGATTCAAACTTTGAATTATTTTCAAACTCTATAACATTTTCCTCTCTATAAAATTTTCTTTTTTAAAAAAAGAATATATATACATAGGAGCTCTG
>NW_006921726.1:4633123-4634521 GCF_000298275.1 Orycteropus afer afer
TATATATATATAGATAAACAAAAACAAACTCACTGCTGTAGAGTTGATTTCGACTTATAGTGACCCCTCCTTAGATTTCTGAGATAGTATCACTACAGAAGTAGATTGTCCCATCTTCCTTTTGAAGAGTGGCTGCTGAGTTTGAACCACCAGCTTCCTGGTTAACTCCTATATATAAATACATATATATGTATATATAGAAATAGCCAAAAGTAAATGTAAAATTCTAAAATAAAATTCTTGTTTCCTGTCTCCTGATGCAGGTTTTTAAAGATAAATAGGATTAGCTATTTGCTGTATATCTTCCCAGAAAATTATACATGTGAATGAAGCAACTATGTATCTAAAAATCTTCCACAACAATACTGAATTTAATATAAGGAAAAAGGAGATGAATTTAGATGTCAGCAACAAAATTTTCCTATGCTATTTTTCTCCTTTGTTTTAAGAAATAAAACTTTGTTTGGCTTTTCTAAACCAAAGCCATCTCCCTTGAGTGGGGTAGGTATTAACTTGTAGTCATGTTTCCCAAACCCTCCTTGGTCCCCAGATTGTTTGGGAATCCTCAGATCTTCTCTCCAGAATATTTGGGGAAGAGTTCTCTGGTCTTTACTCCTCATTGGTCAGTCTTATGTGGTCATTGTTTAAGTTCCCATATTTTCTTGAGAGCAAATGAAACTGTTCCTCAATGTAAGCCCAGAGGGCCTAAGTCCTTTCTACCCATGGTTCATCTTCCCAGGCCCCTGTGCAGACAGCCTGTTGGAGAAGAGGCCCCTTTCCAAGGAGCTCTGTGCCAGAGAGGGCCTTGGAGCAAACTGCTCATAGAAACTGCAAAAACTCACTCCCTGGACATCAAGTCTCCAGAGATGTTTAAAACAGTGAGGTCACTAGGGTTGTGTCATCCTGTCCTGTAACTTGTATTTTCACCCTCTGTTTTGGTTACCTAGTGCCATGATCTAGGGGCTGAGTGAAAGCCCCTCAACCTTGGGCTTCAGCACTGCCTCCTGCTCCCAGCCCACTGAAGCTGTAGGGTTTTTCTTCACTCAGCTTCTGGCTGCTGAGACTGACAAACTGAAGGTCGACAAGTAATAAGGCACAGTCCCAATGTTCACAGACAACAACAGCAGGCCAATGATTCAAGTCCATTGAAAGTCCCAAGATCAGCAGAGCATGGCAGGCTGCTAAACAATGATTGGACTACATGCAGGATTCAAGCGTGCCATAAACTATGGACTAGTTCCAAAGCTGCTTCTTATATATGGGAAGCAGACCACAGCCCTAAAGCAACTACTCAGGTGCTTGTGGTAGATCCCACTATGGAGCTGATTGCCAGTCTCATCATGGGGAATAACTACCACCAGCTGCCCAGCCACTCAACCAGGCCCAGCCAAGTTGACA
>NW_006921726.1:4634936-4637371 GCF_000298275.1 Orycteropus afer afer
GCAATCCTACTTCCGTAGTGATACTGCCTCGGAAACCCAAGGAGGGGTCGCTATGAGTCGGGGCCGACTCGACGGCACATAACAACAACAACATTCTCAAAAAATGTTATTGATGGTTTGTAAATATTGATTATCACAATATTGTAGCTAAAACACCAGAAATTGTGACAAAAGCTGAGACTATAAAAATTCTGGCAGCAATTAAAAAACAAACACAAAACTGTGCTCTGTAACACATGCAGACAAAACCACATGATTTGAGCCATCATTGAATTGAGTAATAATAACAGTTCTGACTGGAGTGTGTTAGGCATTTCAAAAAGTAAATTAGTATGGTGTTTTAGCCTTGTAGGTATATTGATACATATGAGCTGGGCTTACAAAAATTTGGTTTTATTGTTATAGATAACTAAAGGGATATTTTTATAAAAAATAATAAATTTATGCTGAAAACCTGCACAAAAATTTTATGGACAGTCATTTTGCTGTCACTCTATCTGACAGTGCTACCAGATACAGTTCACACCCCTGGCACTCTCTTAGTGACACCATTGTTTTGTGAACCTCTGAATTTCTAAGACTTCTGTCCTTCAAACTCCAAGCACTGGACTCCATTTCCTCTCACCTGAGCCCCTAGCAAAGCTCTTCTATGTGAGCCTAATCCTAAAAAAGATTTTACAGTCTCTTGAAGTGGACAATATAAGGAAAACACACACCTTTAGACACATATCTAGATTTACTACACATGGATAAAGGAGGGAACAGACATAAATATTTATCTTTTTCCTTAACAATTTCCACTTTTGTTTGTGTGTGTTTGTCTATCCTTCCATCCATCCATCCATCTATCTGTCTATTGAGTTGTCAGCTGCTGTCAAGTTGTCCATCCCAGACTCATGACAATCTTATTCACAATGGAAATGGACCATAGTGGTCCACAGGGTTTTTATTAGATGCTTTTTTTCAATGGGATCACCAGGCCTTTCTTTCTAGTCTTTCTTAGTCAGGAAGCTCTGCAGAGCCCTCTTCAGCATCATAGCAACACACAAGCCTCCGACCAATGGGTAGTGGCTGCATGTGATGTGCATTGGCCAGGAATCAGACCCAGGTCTCCCACATGGAAGGTAAGAATTCTACCATTGAACCACTATCTGTATGTGTATCCAAATATAAATTATTTTTTGTCTTTTTAAATTTCATTCTATTTAAGTGTTACTGCTTTTTTCTCAGGATCTCTGGTAGCATAGTGCCTAAGGCACTTGACTGCTAACCAGAAGGCTGGTGGTTCAAATCCACCAGCCACTCCTCAGAAGGAAGATGGGGCAATCTACTTCCGTAGTGATACTGCCTCGGAAACCTAAGGAGGGCTTGCTATGAGTCGGGTCTGACTCGGCGGCACATAACAACAACAAGCTTTTTTCTCAGCTCACAATACTTTTGAGATCTTTTTATATTAGTTCATATATAATATCCCATTCTTTCTGAGAGCTTCATGGTATGCCAACAACTATTTCCACATGGACAGACCTTGCTTCTCATTTTGTGGCTGATTATTAGCAATGTTGCAGTGAGCATTCCTATGCGTCTAACTCAGTGCACTTTTGTGAATATATCCATAGGTTAAGTTCTAGCAATGTAATTGCTAAATCATTGCTTAGGGTAAGTGTATTGTAAATGTGACTAGCTCTTGGTAATTTGCTTCCAGGAAAGTTTCCTAATTTGTGTTTCCAACAAATCAAAAGTGTATATATACTTCTTTCCCTGTTGTTGTTGTTGTGTGATCTCAAGTCAATTCTAACTTACAGGGATGCTATAGGAAAGAATAAAACTGCCCTGTAGTGTTTCCAAGGCTGTAATCCTTACAGGACCTATGTGCCACATCTTTTGCAGAGCAACTGGTGCATTAGAACTACTGACCTTTCAGTTAGTGGCTAAGTGCTTAATCACTGCACCGTCAGTTGTCCTTTGTTTCCCTTTGTTGTTGTTGTTGTTAGGTGCTGTTGAATTACCTCTGACTCATAGCGACTCTATACACAGCAGAACAAAACACCACTCTGTCCTGCACCAACTCCACGATCCCCACTATACTTGAGCCCATAGTCACAGCCACTGTGTCAATCCATCTCGTTGAAGGCCTCCCGCTCCTTCATTGACCCTCCACCTTACCAAGAATGACATCCTTCAGGGAATGCTCTCTTCTGACAACTTGACCGAAATAGGATGAGATGAAGTCTGACCATTCTCACTTCCAAGGGACATTCAGGGTGCACTTCCTCCAGGACAGATTTGTTAGTTCTTTCAGCAGTCCATGGTATTTTCAGGATTCTTTGCCAGCACCTAATCTCTGCTAACCAGAAGGCTGGCAGTTCAAACCCACCAGCCACTCCTCGGAAGGAAGGTTGGGCAATCCTACTTCCGTAGTGATACTGCCTCGG
>NW_006921726.1:4639351-4644983 GCF_000298275.1 Orycteropus afer afer
TTGGTTTTGCAAAATTCTGTCATGTGGTCTCCAGTGTTATTTCTGTCACCAAGGCCAAATTTTCCAACTATCAGTGATTCTACTTTGTTTCCAACTTCTGCATTCCAGTCACCAGTGATAATTAACACATCTTGATTGCATGTTTGGTCAATTTCAGACTGCAGAAGTTGATAAAAATCTTCAATTTCCTCATCGTTAGCTTTGGTGGTTGGTGCATAAATTTGAGTAAGAGTCATATTAACTGGTCCTCTTTGTAGGCATATGGATATTATTCTATCACTGACAACATTATTCTTCAGGACAGATCTTGAAACATCCTTTGTGATGATGAATACCATGCCATTCCTCTTTAAATTGTCATTCCAAACCTAGTAGGTCATGTGGTTGTCTGATTTAAAAATGTCCAAAACCAGTCCATTGCAGCTCACTAATGCCTAGGATATCAATATTTATGCGGTCCATCTCATTTTTGACAACTTCCAATTTTCCTAGATTCATACTTTGTACATCCCATGTTCCTATTATTAATGGATGTTCACAGCTATTTCTTCTCAAATTGTTTCCATTTCCTCTTTCATAAATCTAACACTTATTTAGTGCATCCTATGGCCAGATTCTGTTTTAAGTGTTTTATTGAATATTCTCTCATTCTGTCTTCCTCACAACTTTGAGTTTAAGGTACCATTATTATTTCCATTTTACAGAAGAGGAATGAAGCGGAGAGAGGATAAGTAATTTACCTGAGGTTATACAACTGGTAAAGTGATGAAAGTAGGATTTGAACCCAGTTAGTCTGACTTGAGGAGCTCTGGTGGCATAGTACCTAAGGAATTTGATTCCTAACCAGAAGGCTGATGGTTAAAACTCATCAGCCATTCCTCAGAAGGAAGATTGGACGGTCTACTTCCATAGTGATACTGCCCCAGAAACCCAAGGAGGGGTCGCTATGAGTTGGATCTGACTGACGGCAGTGAGTTTAGTTGAGTTTGAGTCTGACTTGAAGGCCTATTCTCTTTACCTACAATCTATCTTAGTATTTGACAATTTGATAGGTAAAAACTAGCATTGTATTGTTGATGTAATATGAACTACTTTAATTATGAATGAGAGCTTATACATTTATTCACTATTGTGTTTATTTCTTTAAATTGGTCATTCATGCATATTTTTGTCTTACTATTGGGTTATCTTTTTTTTCAATTGATTTATATGCATTCTGAAAGTTACAGTAATTTACTCTTCATCTCATGTTGTTTTTCTTGACTTCGTACTTCATATGTACTCTTTTTAAAGGTTTTTTTTTTCTGTTTTTATTTTACTTTTGTTTTTGCAGTGTTTCCTCCCCTGCCTTTATATATATATATGTGTATATATATATATATATATATATATAATTTACTATACAGGAGTTTTTAATCATGTGGTTAAAATATTAACTTTCTGTTTGAAGGATTCCCTTAGTACTTTAAAAAGCCATTCTCCAACAAGATGATTTTTTTAAAAGTATTTTGCCAGGGTTGCGTTATACAATGTTTATGGATTATTTTTTTTCAAATATTTACATTTTCAATCAATTTAGTATAATTTGGCAAAATAAGTAAAGTGATGGTCTATTTTTTTCCCCTTCAATATCTATCCACTTGTCCCAGTATTATGAATGAAATATTTCAGAAATGTCACCTTAATCTTATTATAAATTCATAACCAAAAGTAAAACAAACTTATTGCCGTGGAGTTGATTCAACTCATAGAGACCCCTCCTTGGGTTTCTAAGATGGTATCTCTATGGAAGTAGATTACCCAATCTTCCTTCTGAGGAGTGGCTGTTGGGTTTGAATTGCCAGCCTTCTGGTTAGCAGTCAAATGCCTTAGGCACTGTGCCACCAGAGCTCCCATAAATTCATATATATATATAATTAAATCATTTTTAGTATAGTCACCAAATTATCAACCATTACCACTATGTAAACTATCTAATTCCAGAATTTTGAGACTAATTTTGAATTTGTAGCTAAATAAATATACCAGTGTAAACTGGTGCCTAGACAAATAATTTCATAAATAAGAATCATCACAAAGTTAATTCCTATTAGGCAGAGGTCAAATATATCCCTGATTTTCAGTTTCTCCAAGCTGCTGTGCCACTCCATCTCTTCCCCTGGTTCAACACTCTTTCCTCCTGTTTAGGTTCAGCAATTTGCTGCACTGTCTCACAGAATCCACCAACTGTGCATAGAGTTAAGTGTTTTTTTAAGAAATAACAGACTACATCTTGGAATCAGGATTGGGAAGTATGTAGGAAAGGTCTGGAAGCCTCCTCCAAAATGGAGAGCACATCTTTCCCTTCTTCAATGAAGGACAGTTCTCTCCATTTCTCTCTGCCATGCAAGCAGGCAGGTCCTTCTCTTGGTCATGCTAACCTCCTCTTGACCACTCATGTCCCCTTTCAGCTGGGCAGGCCTCTCTGCCTGCCCACTGTCAGCCTCTCCACTGCTAACTTGCCCAGCTCACAATCAGTGCAGCAATTTGCTCAGCTCTCTTAAGAGAAAGCTTTCCTAGCAGCAGCTTTCTGCCATCACTGCCAACTCTGTAGCAGGGCCTCTTTTAGGCCTGTCACTGCTGACTGTGCCATAGGGATGTTTCTGGGTCTTTTGTCATCTTCAGTCTTATAGTCACTGACCCATATTACAGCTCTTTCAGAGGTTCCTCACCTTTTCTCTCTCTCTCTGGTTTTCTTTTCTTGCCTCTGAAAACATTGTGGGATTGGTTGCTTATATAAGCAAACTCCTTGTCAATTTCAAGGCCTGGCCCTTCCAGCCGGACCAGAAACCAACCAATTCTACCATGGACTACAAGTCACTCAATTTTCATAGAAAACCAACCAATCTCTGCAAGGTATGTAAAACAGATCCATCACATGGCTTACTGTGGCCTAGGGCGTGACAAAAAGTATCAATCAATCAAGTTGTTTACAACTTCTCCAGAAAACGTCAATCAACCTGGACAAAAATAACAAATTCTCAAGGGTAGAAAACAACTGGGACCCCTTGTGCAAAGTTTCTTCTTCAAACAATTAGGACAAATATAATTCTTCATGGCTTGTTTTTTCTGTTAGATGACTTCGAGTCATCTCTGACTCATTGTTGTTGTTGTTGTTGTTAGGTGCTGTTGAGTCATTTCCGACTCATAGCGACCTTATGCACAGCAGAACGAAACATCACCCAATCCTGCACCAGCTCCATGATCCTTGCTATACTTGAGCCCATTGTCAGCCACCGTGTCAATCCATCTTGTCTAAGGCTTTCCCCTCTTTCGTCGACCCTCCATCTTAACAAGCATGACATCCTTCTCCAAGGAATGGTCCCCTCTGACAACATGACCAAAGTAGGTGAGACGAAGCCTGGCCATTCTTGCTTCTGAGGAGCATGCCAGCTGCACTTCCTCCAGGACAGATCTGTTAGTTCTTTCAGCAGTCCATGGTACTTTCAGCATTCTTTGTCAGCACCACAACTCAAAAACATCAATTATACTTTGCTCTTCCTTATTCATTGTCCAGCTCTCACATGGATATGAGGCAATTGGAAATATCATGGCCTGTGTCAGGCACACCTTACTCCTCAAGGAGACATCCTTGCTCCTCAGCACTTGAAAGAGCTCCTTCACAGCTGACCTGCTCAGTGCTATGCGGCATCCAATATCCTGACTGCTGCTTCCATTGACGTCAATTGTAGAACCAAGCAACATGAATTCTTTGACAACTTCAATCTTTTCTCCATTTATCGTGATGCTGCTCATTGGTCCAGTTGTGAGGATTTTTGTTTTCTTTATACTGAGATATAATCCATACTGCAGACTGTGTTCTTCAATATTCATCAGTAAGTGCCTCAAATCACCTCACTTTCAGCAAGCAAAGTTGTATCATCAGTGTATCTCAGGTTGTTAATGATTCTTCCTCCAATCTTGATGCCACGTTTTTCTTCATATAGTCCAGCTTCTTGGATTATTTGCTGAGCATATAGATTGAATAAGTATTAGGAAAGGACTCAACCTGACATACTCCATTTTTTATTTTAAACCATGTAGTTTCCCCTTCTTCTGTTTGAATGACAGCCTCCTGGTCAAGGTATAGGTTCCTCATGAGTACAATCAACTGTTCAGGAATTCCCATTCTTGTCAATGTTATCCATAATTTGTCATGATCCACACAATCAAATGTTTTTGCACAGTCAATAAAACACAAGTAAATATCTTTCTAGTATTCTTTGCCTTGAGCCAAGATTCATCTGACAGCAGCTATGAAATGAAATTTTCAATTTCCTCATTGTTGGCTTTCATGGGTGGTATGTAAATTTGAATTATAGTAGTATTAACTGGCCTTCCTTGTAAACCAAAAGGAAACCAAACTCACTGCTGTCGCGTCGATCTTGACTCATAGCGACCCCTCCTTGGGTTTCTGGAAATAGATTGCCCAACCCTCCTTCTGAGAAGTGGCTGGTGGGTAGGCATATGGATATTATTCTATCACTGACAATATTGTACTTCAAGAGAGATCTTGAAACATTCTTTGTGATGATGAATGTCACACCATTCCTCTTCTACTTGTCATTCCCAGCATGGTAAATCATATGGTTGTTGTGGTAGTTATGTTTGTGTGTCAACTTGGCTGGGCCTGGTTGAGTGGCTGGGCAGCTGGTGGTTGTTATTCCCCATGATGAGACTGACAATCAACTCCATGGTGGGATCTACCATAAGTAGGTGAGTAGCTGCCTTTGGGATGTGGTATGCTTCTGTATATAAGGAGAAGCCTTGGGAATGGTCTCTAGCTTTATGGTACATTTGGACCTTGCATGTAGCCGTGTCTTTGTTGAGCAGCCTGCCATGCTCTGCCGACCTTGGGACTTACAATGGACTTGAATTAATGGCCTGCCGTGTGGTTTGGTAACATCAGGACTGTGCCTTTTTACTTGTCAACCTTGGTTTTTTCAGCTTCAACAGCCAGCAGCTGTCTGAGTGAAGAAATGCCTCTAGCTCCAGTGGGCCAGGAGCAGGAAACAGAGGTGGACCCCAAAGTTGAGGGTCTTTCACCCAGCCCCTAGAGCCTGGCACTTGAACGTGGACTTAAAACCTCCAGATTCTAAGAATAAACTTCGGTTTGTTAAGGGCATCCCATTTGTAATATATTCTTGTCAGAGCATTACCAAGTAACCAGAACAGTTGTCTAATTCAAAATGGCCAAAATTGGCCCATTTCAGCTCACTAATGACTAGGATATCATTCTTTATGTGTTCCATTTCATTTTTGACAACTTCCAATTTTCCTAGTTTCATACTTCATACATTCCATGCTCTGATTATTCATGTATGTTTTTTTCTCATTTTGCATCATGCTACTTCAGCAAATGGAGGTCCCAAAAGCTCTACTTTATCGATTGATTCTACTCTGATGACGCAGCTCTTTCCCAGTCATTTTCTGAGTGCCTTCTGACCTGAGGGGCTCATTTTCTGGCACTGTATCAGACAATGTTTCAGGGCTAGCCATAAAGATTTCTAGTAATATATCAGACAATGTTGTTGTTGTTGTTAAGTGCTGTCGAGTCGTTTCTGACTCATAGTGACCCCATGCACAGCAGAAC
>NW_006921726.1:4645693-4657573 GCF_000298275.1 Orycteropus afer afer
TAATGTCCTGACTGCTGCTTCCATTGGCATCGATTGTAGAAGCCAGCAACGTGAATTCTTTGACAACCTCAATCTTCTCTCCATTTATTGTGATGCTGATCATTGGTCCAGTTGTGAGGATTTTTGTTTTCTTTATATTGAGATGTAATCCATACTGCAGACTGTATTCTTCAACCTTCATCAGTAGGTGCCTTAATATCAGACAATATTTCATTGCTATTCATAAGGTTTTCCTGGCCAATTGTTTGAGAAGTGGGTGGCCTCTTCATTCTTCTGAGTCTGTCTTAGTCTGGAAGCTCCATGGAAACCTGTCCATCATGGGCAACCCTGCTGACATTTGAAACACTGTGGCACAGCCTCCAGCTTCACAGAAACATGCAAGCCACCACAGTACAATAAACTGACAGACAAGTTCATCTCCCTGAGCTATTCCAAAACAACTCAGCCCACTTTCTGGCCTTCCTCCTACCTGTTCTAGCCTTCCACCTTGGGTGGGGGCTCCCTTCCCCCTTACCTGTGTCTGACCATCCACCCCCGGGCTTCCTGCTTCCTGCCTGGTTGGCGGCTTCATGGCTAAGGGGGAAAAAAAAAATATCTCAATCAGATTTTGCAAAAAGCCAAAGCAAAAGCCCACATAAAGAAACTTATCTCACCACAGTGCCTTAGTACCAGAATCTATTCATTACCAGAGATTTATAATGCATTTTAGTAGATAAATTAATAATTTTTCCCTTAGGTTTCTTCTTTGTTGAAAGGTGGGATTATTCTGTAAAGCATCAATCATTTCCAGGATACCAGCCAGTCAGCCAGTTGCTGGTAAGTCACCACCTCATGGTGACCTCATGTGTGTAAGTAGAATTGTGCACCATTGGGTTTTCATTGATTGAGTTTTTGGAAGTAGATTGCAAGACCTATCTTCTGAGGTGCATCTGGGTAGATTTGAACCTTCAGCCTTTCAGTTAGCAGCTGAACATGTTAACCATTTGAACCACCCAGGGACCCCCAATCACACAGGACTCTGTATTAAAGCTCGACTCCCTATAATTTTTCTCTTCTATTGTTAATATTTATGTCTTTCAAGGCACTAATTGAAACATGTACTGTACGTCTAACATTTACCACCCACTTTATGACAGGAGTTAATAAATAAATAAGAAAGAGCCCATTCTCTTAATTTGGGTCCAGGTGACACTTACTAAGGAAGACTTCTTTTATAAAGAAAAAGTAAAACAAGTCTGAGGATCAGATTTTTCACCAACTTGAACTGAGGGCTCATTTCTATTCTAATCTCTGTTCTGAACCTAAAATATTTCCTAATAAACTGAGGATAAAACAGTAGCTCCCTATCACTTTCTATCCTCACCACATATTGTCCATCTACCACAAGAAAACCCTGAAGTGAACATGAAGATTATCACATCTGCATAATTTAAATAGTTGGCCTTCATGTGCATGCATCTGTCTGCTTGTCAGCATGGCCTCACCCCATATGCAGGTTGGAACGACCAATTTTAGATGTCACATTCCTAGAGAACAAGCAAGGCTCTGTTCCACTCACTTACCAGTCCCCACAACAGCCCTGTACAGGTGGGTGTTGGCTTCCCTGATAAACTGATAATGAGCACCTAATTATGGATAATTTCATAATGAGGGTGCTCTTGCCTCTGCCAGTCCCCAGTTGCAGCTGGTACCTGAGCTACATCTGCTTGTGGCAACAGGTTCCTTTCTTCTTGAATCATATGAGGGAAAAAGGCAGGCTGCCAACACACCAAGATGGATTAAATGATCCCCAACAAGTCAGTACCTGATCCCTGTGTCTTGAGGGTAGGATGGGAAACTTTAATAGTCATTCTCCTAATTATCCAGGAAGATTAGTTTGTGTAACCAGGCTATGGACTCACAATAATGTCTTCCATTTGGAGAGGATCTTAAATATTCAGACTATGGAACCACACCCTCTTAAATTTCTGGTAACAAACTGCCTATTTGCTGTACTGTAACTGCAGCTTCAGAGAACAGTGAGCATTGGCACAGAGTTCCCTGAATTTGCCTATTTACCCAAATCACTTTGGGCATTTATTGAAAATAAACATTTCTTTATTCCCATTTAGAACTGTTGAATAATGATCTACCAGGAGAGTTTAGTAGATTGTTCCATGTTCTGCTACTAAACCTTATTAGGAAGTCACAATTTTTATGACCTTAGCTTTCTCAGTTTTCTCTAAGATGATATATGCAAAACCTCTAAGATCTGAGAATGTGATTATATGACACATTGTCCCACAAGTTCTAGATAATTAATGTTACTTGATCACTCTTCTAAAGCAATCAAATATTCATATCCTGCATATGACAGGTTGCATTTTCAAAAAAAAAAAAAAAAAACTTGCAACAAAATCTATGCCAAAAAATCTATGTTGCAAGGCTGGCAGCCAAACCCTGGGCCATGGTTAAAAAAAAAAGCAAAGCTACCTTGTTATGTCTTTTTCACAACAGACTTGACACTATTTTATTTCTGAAGCTGGGTCATAAAATGTGGAATAGTTTCCTCTAGGTTCTGTTAGGACACTAGTTAGCCAGCTTTATATTGTGAGCAAGCCTAAGCAGGCTATGGACAACCTTATGAGAAGAGGCCTTAATCCTAATGTCCAGGCTGAACACCAATTACCCTGCTATGTAAATGAACCCTTTTGAAATTGGCTCTTCCAGCCCCAGTCAAGCTGCTCCAGCTGATGCTGCATTCAGAAGAGATTAATTGGCTCCTCAAGTTGCTGTTGTAGTTAGCTGCTGTCAAGTTAGACCTGATTCATGGTGACAAGAAAACAAAGTGCTGCCCAGTCCTGTGCCATCTTTATGATCAGCTGTAGATCAGACCATTGTGATCCATAGAGTTTTCATTAGCTGATTTTAGGAAGTATATCACCAAGCCCTTCCAAAATTGCAGATTGGTGAGCAAAATAAATAATTGTTGTTATTTTATGCACTAAGTTGTGTAATAGTTTGTTATTCAGCATTAGATAGCTGATAGACCACATTAATAAGTATATGGTATGTATTTGAGGAATGAAAACAAGATGGATGGGTTTGGGGTCAAATTGTGGGAAACTCTCATGAGCAGTTTTAAAATGTTTTAATTGGAAATGTTAACTAACAGGAGCATGCCAGATGGAAGAGGTTAGAAATTACATCGGAGGTGGTTAGGAGGTTAAGTTGTATTTAGAAGGCCACTGCATTAGTTCCAGTATGACATTATAAAGTCAAGAATTAGATCCATGATGGTTGGGAAAAAAGTTAACAGGACACATTTATTATTATTATTATTAGAAAGAAGCTATGAGGTTGAAACAGTCCCTGAGTGGTGAAAACTGTTAAAGGATTGACTACTCACTGAAAGGTTAGCAGTTTGCACTCAGAACTGTGTCAGAAGAAATGGCTGATGATCTTTTTCCAAAGGTTACAGCTTGGAAAACCCTATGGAGCACAGTTCTACACTGCACATATGGGGTCACCACGAATTGGAATTAACTCAATGGCAACTGGTTTTATGAAGTTGAGATTAACGCCTGGTACTCTTAACAAGTGGAAAAACTGGAAAACTGTATAGGAAAAATTTCTATCATTAACAAGTTGAGTTAAGTGTAAGTTAAAAAGTATTCATGGAAAATTTCTCTAATGAAAGACATCTTAATTCAGCAAAATCAGACATCTAGAGATGTTCAAAAGAGAAAATGTTTGTGATCAGAGTGGTGTTTGGGGAAAGCAGGCTATCAGTTACCATGAGACATAACAAGGTAGCTTTGATTTTTTTTTTTTTTTTTCCTGGTAAATTAACCATGGCCCAGGGTTTGGCTGCCAGCCTTGCAAGTTCAGGAATTTTTCTTTCAGCATACTGGAACTGAGACATAAACTCATTAATCCAGCTGCAGAGCCTGAGTTATAAACTCAATGTTCTCATTTAATGATTTACAAAGAGACATGTCACCAGCCTGGAGTATGCCTCTCAGCATTACCAACACATTCCTTCCTTATAGGAAAACCTACATATGAAGTCAATTCTTAATCAGCAGTTATTGGGAATGAAATCAAAAGGAGGAGGATCTAAGATTACTCTTTAATGAACAAGAAGCATAACTGATCCAAGTTTCTCTGATAAAATAAGCTTCCAATGAGTGTGGAATATACCACATCCAAACACCAAGTGTCACTTTCTCCTGGACTATGTCCAAGGTCTTTAAGGACACTCCTTTTTCTGTACTTCATTAAGCAACCACCACATACCTCTTTTAGAAGGATACATTTTTGCTTTATGCAAGTGAGTTTCAATAAAATTCCAGGGGGCCATTCTGCTTCTCCTCTGTGGCATCTCTCTTACTGTATCCTTTGTACATCAGTCACACAATACTAACTAAAAACAATCTAATTTTCAAGTTCTTGATGGAGATAAAGACCTAGAGTTGTTCTGACCATAGCCAAATTGAGACATCTTACAGATATATAGACTAGAAACCAGAAAAGAGATTTCCACAACAGAGATATTTATAAGTGAAGATAATTGAAGGAAATGGTTGGAGAAGGCTTGGAAGGGGATAAGCTTTCCCAAGGAAAACCTGTTCAGAGAAGAGTAAAAGACTTAAGATTTCGAGAACATCAACCACATACAAGAATTTACAGAGAGAAGCCAAGCATGACCTAGGTTATTGATGTAGCTTCAAGAAAGTCTGAAAATATAGTTACTTTATAAATTTAAGTTTGCTTCTTCCTGTGTCAAGAGTTTGTTTATTCCTAGATAATTTTCCTTACATTTAAAGATGTCAGAAGAACAATATCCAGTTTCAACACCCTGGTTTGTTTGCTTTTCTCTATGGCTCTGTATAAAATTATTTTTCAAAGCCATAGGCTAGTGTGTTGATTTTAATTAAGGATACATTAAAAAGATATCCCTGAAGGTAAGCATTGAGGACTTTGGTATGATTTATGTGCTTCTAACTGACATTTATCCCTTTTTAATTTAGTTTTTATGTTTAGGCCTAGAGTTGATCTGAATGATCAGCAGAGATTCGTTGTAACTACGGTCCAAGATTGGTTGGTGGCAGTGGACAGAATTTTATCTCTGCTTTCTCTAAGTGAGTAAACCGAAATTTAGGATTTATATGTGAATTTGTAAAGGACCATTAGCTGGAGAAGGATACCATGCTTGGCAGAGTGGAGCATCAGCAAAAAAGGGGAAAACCCTTAAAAAGATGGATTGACACAGTGGCTGCAATGATAGGCTAAAGTATAGCAAGGATTGTGAAGATGGTACCTGACTGGGCAGTGTTTTGTTCTGTTGTACATAGGGTGACTATGAGTGGGAGCCAATTTGACAGCACCTAACAAAAACAACATGTGAATTTGTTTCCTTGGCTCCACATGATAAAAGCCAGTGTAACATCAAAGACTAGTATGTCCTTTATCTAGGGTTAAAGAAAAGCCAAATAATGAATCTTTTCTTCAAAGTTAGAGATTATTTATATATTAACTATATTATGTTTTCTTCTGTCACAGCATGCCAGGTCAAAGTGTCCTTTGTTGTAAACTTCACTGAAGAAAAACACATGGTCGAAAAACTTAAACAGAAGATAAGTTTATTGTTTGAAGAGTACAGTTTAAGCTAGGAGAGACACAAAGTAACAATAATCCACTGAGTACTCCCTTGAGTCATTCATTTACATGAGTTTATAAGGGCAAAACCACAAACATGAAGGATGGATTTAAAGTTATCATGATTAATTAATATTTACATAAAGTTATTTATGAAGAATTCTTATTAGTAACTGAAAATAAAATGCAGAGAAAAACTGGAGAAGCTGGATTTTGGCTATCTGCAAGTTTACTGGAACATTTTTAAAAATAATTTTTATCTAAATCTTGACAATAGGCATATCTTAATCATTGTGTTACATCTCTGACACTTACAGGCATATTTTCAGATAACTGACAAAGTAGAGGTAACTTCTGAGAAACAGTCAAGTTAGCAAAATGAGGTCAGGCCTACATTTCAGCCAGAAGCCTCAATCCTGTCAGGTGCCTAGAATTTTAGAGAGCTCTTTGTCATTCCCTCCCTTTGATCAAGAATTTCCATAGAAATCACAGTTATAAGAATATCTTACTCTGCATGGACTTCCTTCCCTTGTGTTATTAGATGGCTGTCTAGTTGGAATATGCTTTCAAGACTCCAAACACAATCCTTTAAGGATAGCCAGGAAGCATCAGTTTTGTCTTAGCCGTGCCATAGCGTAGGCCTCTGCTTCTATAATCTTCGTAGTGAGGAAAGGACTAAAGCAAGGCTAAATTTGAAGGGACAACTTGAAAAGGACAAAGGACTTTTGGACAAAGTGTGAGGTCTAAGATTTCTGAACATTATGTTCTCTCAAAATATGTAAGGTGTTGTATTGCAAAGGAATTAGATGATTGATTAAAGAGACTTGACATGCATATCATAAACCATTTGATTATACAGATAAGTAGAACAATAATAAGCAGTAAGATTAAACATGCTTGCAATATGTATTGCAACTAAGATTTTATGCTTTTGGGTACCAAAATGAAAATGATAAAGAAATCAAATAGAGAGGTGTCAGGATCAGAATTGATAATGCAACTAAGTAATCTTTTGTTTAATATTTCCTATATCTTGTTCTGCTTTTGAAGTGGTATTTATCCAAAAACAACAAGAGGTATTATCAATGGCACGTACTCCCCCTTCTTGTACCAGAAAAAAAAGTTAGGAGCTATTCTGTTGTCTAAGACTACTTTTGCTAAAGATGTCAAATATTCTTCCTGTGCTGCTGAAATACTATCTGCAATGTCACTAACTGTTCCTTAGTGGCTGACATACATCAGGCAGCCTTTTCTAACTGGGCCACTTTGTAATAAAAAAGAATGACCTAAGAAAGCTTTGCTCCAGGCCATGATATTTGACTAAAAGATGGCAATAGCCGTAAGAATCCCTGATTTCTCTGTGATGTTTGAATAGGATATTTAAGTCATTAATCCAATATTTAATTTCATCACATGAATGAATGTCTAGAGGGACTCCCAAAAGACCCAGGTTGCATTCACCCATTACATAACACCTATCCCAACAGGACAATGCCAAAGTATAAAGTTCATTATTTGGTTTTGGTTCCTCTCTTGTGGGGTAATCTGATTCTCCACATAGAAATACATATCTGTAAGGAGAACAGATCATGTTATTTTGTTTAATTTTCTGGGGAGGGAATATTTTCATCAATTTGTTCAAGCCAATGTTCTGCTACAGCATTGTCACAAATGGACAGCTGTCACATAATTAGAGGATATTGGAGTCTAATACAAGGTATGAAATGAAGTGAGTTATTTTTTATACAGCAAATAACAAGGAATATCTGAATGACAAAGAGTAGCTACAGAATTTCTGTGTTTGAGTGAATAGCTAATTTGGTAAATAGGTGAATCCTTTTGTGTAACCTAAGGTGTGGTTCTCTGCGTTGTGCAGAACAAGCCATCAAGCATTCCAGGAACTGGTCAGTTGTTATGAGTTTGGTGAAAATAAAGCATGGTGTCAAAGGTTGTGTTAATGATCCAGAAGGATCTCATGATATATGGCTTACTTAAAGGTGATATTAAAGTTAATGGTAGCAGGGGGTACAGAGCTATAGTTTTGTATGGGGGAAGCTAATGAATCTTAATTTTTATGTATAACCATTGGAGATAGATGGAAGATCCAGCATTCAATTAAATTTGATCACTAGCTACAAATACATTATCTTTCCAAGAGTAAATGAGAGCTGAGCTCTGGTAGTGTAAGCCTAAGGCACTTGAGTGGTAATCAGAAGGCTGGTGGTTCAAACCCACCAGCCACTCCTCAGAAGGAAGGATGGGCAATCTACTTCCATAATGATACACCTCAGAAACCCAAAGAGGGGTGGCTATGAGTCGAGCCTGACTTGACAACACATAACAACAACAGCAATAACATAATATATAGTAAGACAATAAAAAAAAACCTTCATAATTTCAATTATAAAAAATAACAATTAGGATAAAACATTTATTTGCAAAGGAAAAATAAAATCTTAAAGCCAGAGATAATACCAACATGATACGAAAAGGCAATTAATAAAAGGATGGCTATGAGTATGAAGCAAACCACAAAAATAACAATTGTATGCATGAGTAGTCCTTACCAGGTAATAAATCCAAGTTTGTAAAATGAGACAATCTCATAGGTTGTAAGTATCAAAAGAAGCCCAATAAGTTCAAAAGCTTGTAAGTGGTCTTGTTCCATAATCTTGGGAGGATGTCTCTTCTTCTGATGTCATCTGCTTCTGGCCACAAGGGTGTTTTCGTTTAAGTCCTTCCATAGGATGAACAGTCCAGATATTTAACCTTCTTTAGTTGGGACAAGTGGATCCAAGTCTTAATTCCTTGTAATTTAACAGTACAAAGATTAGTGAGAAAGATTAGGTATGATCCTTTCTAATGAGGCTCAAATGAATCCCTCAATTGGTGTCTATTCCAATACGTATAGTCACTTGATTCAATAATAAGTAGTATGTATATATATATATATATATATATATATATATATATACACACACACACATATATGTATCTATGAACTCACTGCCATCCAGTCATTTCTGACTCATATCTACCCCTGTTGGGTTTCTAAGGCTGTAAATCTTCTATTAAATGTTTTATCTTGTGACAGATACTCTTTAGAGTACTGCAAGGATTGGCAATATTTTAAAAGTTCAAGTTGAATCAAATTAGAATCAGAATAAGCTGAAAAATTAGGAAGAGCCATAGGCCTTCCAGTAATAATTTCATATGCAATGAAATTATTGGTTGCAAATGGAGTAGTTCTTAAATTTAGAAGGACTAAAGGAAGTACTTTGTTGTTGTTGTTATTTGCCATCAAGTCAGACCTGACTCATAGCAACCCCTCCTTGGGTTTCAGAGGCAGTATCACTATGGAAGTAGATTGCCCAACCTTCCTTCCGAGGAGTGGGTGGTGGGTTTGAACCACCAGCCTTCTGGTTAGTAGTCAAGTGCTTTAGTCACTATGCTACCAGGTGCAAATGGAGTAGTTCTTAAATTCAGAAGGACTAAAGGAAGTATTTTAGTCCAAAATAAATTCAAAGATTTACATAGTTTGGTCAACTTTTTTTTTTTTTTTTAAATGCCATTGGTTCTTTCTATGAGACTAGAGGATTGAGAATGTTGAGAACAAATGCAACCCCCAGTAAATGTAAAAGATTTTAATTGTTTCATTCATACCTTGTTTAATAAAGTGAGTCTTCTTGTTTCTACAAAGGGTGGCAGCTGTTCCCCAAGTGGGGATTATATTTTCAAGAAGTTTTAACAACAAAAGTTGCTATAGCACTATGGCTTGGAAAGCTTCTACCCAGTGTGAAAATCTATAAAAAATTATTAGTGCATATTTATAGCCATTTGAAGATGGAATTTATATAAAATCAATTTTCCATTCAAGCATAGATCCTGAAGGCAAAGAATGTTTCCCAGGTGTGGCTTTAAGAAGTCTCTGGAGGTTATAGTAAGCACAAATAGGACACTGAGATGCAACATGATCACTAGCCTCACACAATCATCCTCACCAATATTTCCTTAAAATATCAATCATCTTATTTCACCTGAAATGGTAGTCCTCATGAAGAGCAATGTTATGGTTATCTAGTGCTACTCTGACAGGAATATACCACAAATGGGATGACCTTGACAAACAGGAGTTTATTCTCTCATAGTTTTGAAGCTTTAAGCCCAACTTCAAAGTGCCAGGCTCTAGGGGCTGTGTGCGAGTCCCTCAACCTTGGGCTTTAGCTCTGCCTCTTGCTCTGGCCCACTGAAGCTAGAGGCATCTCTTCACTCAGGCAGCTACTGGCTGCTGAGGCTAACAAGCCCAAGATCGACAAATAAGATGGGACAGTCCCAATGTTACCAAACAACCCAGCAGGCCATTAATTAAAGTCCATTGTAAGTCCCAAGGTCAGAAGAGCATGGCAGGCTGCTGAACAATGACATGGCTACACGTAGGGTCCAATCATGCCATAAGCTAGAGATGATCCCCAAGGCTTCTCCTTACATACAGGAAGCAGACCACATTCCAAAAGTGGCTACTCAACTGCTTGTGGTAGATCCCACCATAGAGTTGATTGCCAGTCTCATCATGGGGAATAACACTCAACCGGTCCAGCCTAGTTGACATACAAATTTAACTACCACAAGCAATTATAAGGATATGTAAGGATTTAAGAACACAAGCTTTTGATGAAGCCCCAAGCACAATTTGGTTGTAGAATCCTGAGAGCCATCTGCTTCTTCCTATTTTCCAATTTCTTCAGCTTCAGCAAATTGTTGGTGTTTTATTAATTTTTCTAAAGTAAGTTCACAAAGGTTATAGTTCTCATTGATGACAAGGGGCAGTGAGATGTAATTTTGATCAGTAGGTTTAGGAAAATCTCCCAAGTATTTAATCAAAGCTTCAATCACCTTATCTTTTTCTAAGACTGAATGTTAATGTAAGTTTCAAATCATGGGAATATTTAAAAATATTGGTAAGACAATGCTGTTATCAGATCTTATTCATAAGTTAGGAGCTATCATGGTGCAGTGGTTAAAGCATTTGGCTGCTAACCAAAAGGTCAGAGTTTCAAACCTACCAGCCATCCCATGGGAGAAAGATGAAGCAGTCTGCTTCCACAAAGAATACAACCCTGGAAACCCTATGGGGCAGTTCTACTCTATCATATATGGTTACTATGAGTTGAAATCAACTTGATGGTAGTAGTGTGATAGTTAAAGTTGTGTGTCAACATGGCTGGCCATGATTCTAAATGGTTTAAGCAGTTGTGATGTCGTCATTTCCATCATGAAATCTGATGTAAGTGTGTAACCTATTCACCTCCATGATGAGGTATGCTATGAGCAGCCAATCAATTTAAAAGGAGTTTTCTCAGGAGTGTGACTTGCTTTATACACACACACACACACACACATATATGTAGCTCTGGTGGCACAGTGCCTAAGGTGTTTGACAGAAGGTTGGCTGTTCAAACCCACCAGCCACTTCATGGAAGGAAGATGGGCAATCTATTTCATTAATATTCACCACCTTGAAAACCCAATGGGGTTGCTGTGAGTCAGAATTGACTCAATGGCAGTGGGTTTGGTTTAGGTTTTATATATATATATATAAAACTTGACAGCAGTCTATTGCATTGCATTGCGTTATATATATATGTGTGTGTGTGTGTGTGTGTGTGTGTGTGTGTGTGTAAACTTCACTGCTGTCATTTCTGACTCACAGTGACCCCTCCTTGGGTTTCCAAGGCAGTATCACTATGGAAATAGACTGCTCAACTTTTCTTCCAAGGAGTGCCTGGTGGGCTTGAACCACCAGCCTTCTGGTTAGCAGTCAAATGTCTTAGGCATTATGCCACAAGAGCTCATATATATATATGAGCATACACACACACACACACACACACACACACACACGTATATACATGTATATAGCTGGAATGTTCCTTGGAAGCAAGAATGGCCAAATTTCATCTCATCTACTTTGGTCATGTTTTCAGAAGGGACCATTCCCTGGAAAAGGATGTCATGCTTGGTAAGGTGAAGGTGGAGGGTTGACAAAAGAGGGAAAAGCTCTCAACAAAATGGATTGACACAGTGGCTGTGGCTATGGACTCAAATATAGCAAGAATTGTGGAACTGGTGCAGGACCGAGTAGTGTTTTGTTCTGCTGTGCGTAGCATTGCTACAAGTTGGAGACGACTCAATGGCACCTAAAAACATATATATATATATATATACACACACACACACACA
>NW_006921726.1:4657673-4664049 GCF_000298275.1 Orycteropus afer afer
CCATAATGACCCCATAATGAGGGGTCATCAAGAGTTGGAAATGACTCGATAGCAGTAAGTTTGGTTTTTAGGCCATATATATATATATATATATATAGAGAGAGAGAGAGAGAGAGAGAGAGACAGAGAGAGAGACAGAGAAAGAGAGAGAAACAGAGAGAGCTCTGGTAGCATAGTGCCTAAGGCACTTGACTGCTAACCAGAAAGCTGGTGGTTCAAATCCACCAGCCACTCCTTGGAAGGAAGATGGGGCAATCTACTTCCATAGTGATACTGCCTCGGCAACCCAAGGAGGGGAAGCTATGAGTTGGACTGACTCGACGGCACATAACAACATACATATACTGGTTTTGCTTCTCTAGAGAACCTAGCCTAAGACAAGTGGGTTGTTTTGGGTTATTCTAATTTAGTAACTGGATTTTGATAACAACCAGCATTTTCCTAAATTTTAATTTCATTTTAGGGGAGTAATTTTGGGTGCTTCAAAAGCAGTTATAGCTAAAACACAGCTATGAAGGTTAAGATGGTCCTCAATAGTTTTTTAAGAATTTGCCAGTCTTCTTAGCTGCTAGGTCAGTGGGGTTATTTTCTTTAATTTTCTTGCTCTGAGGCACTTTTTCAAGTTAATGAAATTGTATTCTAATTACTGCTATTTGTGAGGGAATCAGTAATGCATCTGAAAGATCTGCTACCAATGTTCTATTTTTGCTGCTGCCACAGGGGAGGTTAAAAATCCTCACTGTTTCCAAAGCATACCAAAATCAGGAACAACTACAAAACAGTGCCTCAAATCCATATAAGTGTATATTAATTCCCTGAGGTCAGTTTACAAGCTCTGGTAAGAGTGATTAATTCAGCTTTTTGGGTAGAAGTAGCTTCAGGGACAACCAGACTTTCAAGGACCTCATTAGAAAACATGATGGTGTATTCAGCCTGATAACTATAGCTGACAGGATTAGGTTTTAAATAAGAACTATCAACAAATAAAACTAAACCAGGATTAGTCAAAAGATTTCCTTAAGGTCCTTCCAAGGAGTCAGAAAGTGTTTGGTTAAATCTAAACAGTCATTCAGGATTATTTTTAAATCTAAACCATCATTCAAGATTATTTTCCTCAGAAGCCTCAGGAAGTAATATGGTAGGATTTAAGCAAGCCATGATGTACAATTTAATGTTGGAAACACAAAAAGAGGACACAAAACAAATGTCCTGATAGAAAGATCCTGAATCAGAGTAGAATTGAGTATAGCAGATATTGCATGAGGAATGTAAATATCTAAAACACTATATCTGCAGTGTTCTTAACTAGATTGGCTGTGGCCACAGCAGCTCTAAGGCAGGGAAGGTGTCCTTTTGCCACAGGATCAAGTTGCAGGCTGTAATAGCCCACTGGTCTTTGACTTCCTTCATACTTATTGGTTAGATCACATGAAGAAACTTCAAAATAAAGAAAAATCTAAATCATAATTTGGGAAACATAGTATAGGTGTTTATGAGAAGGTTTTCTTCAATTATTTTTTTTCACAACTTTTTCATCTTCTGAAGTGATTTGAAATGGATCTGGCTTGGATAATTTTGAAGACTTATATAAGACCTCAGAAGGAAGGTTGGGCAATCCTACTTCCGTAGTGATACTGCCTCGGAAACCCAAGGAGGGGTTGCTATGAGTCGGGGCCGACTCGACGGCACATAACAACAACTACAACAATATAAGACCTGAGTCAATAAAGACAAGTTAGGAGTCCAGGTTTATAAAAACCACACAGCATTAAAAACCCATGGATTTTTTGTTTGTTTTTTTGTTTTAGGAATGGGAAAGGAAAAAAAATAGCTTCCTTTCATTTAAGGTCAAGAGAAACATCTTGTCCCGAAATTGTATGTTCAGAGTATTTAACATCAGCCACTCTTTGGAAGGAAGATGGGACAATCTACTTCCGTAGTGATACTGCCTCAGCAACCCAAGGAGGGGTCACTATGAGTCGGGTCCGACTCGACAGCACATAACAACAGCAAAAAGTATTTAACAAAAGTTTCAGCCAACTTAAATTTTTCCTTAGAGACTTTATGACTACCAGCTGCTCTGTGTTGCAGTAAAATTATACTATATTCAATGCAAATCTGGTAGGAGGTGGAACAAATTAATAATCCATCAACATATTGCAAAAGTTTGGAGTTATTCTTAAATTGCAAAGGCTATAAATCTGCATGAAGAATTTGAGAAAATAAGTGAGATACTTGGTAAATTCTTGAGACATTACTGTCCAAGTAAACTATTGTTTTTCCCAAGAAAGACAAACAAATATTGACTCTCTGAATGGACAGGTATACTGGAAAATGTGCTACCAAGGTCAATGACAATGAAATGAGTGGAATTTGAAAGAACATTAGAGGATAACAAGTGATGACTTGCGACAATTGGAAACCTAGGAATAACAATAGGATTAATAATCCCTATGTCCTGAAGAAATTTCGAATCCCTATTGTTTATCTTCTTAACAGGAAACACAGGAATTTTGCATGGGTACTGTGTAAAGAACAGTTAGATCTTTGGAAAGAAAATCCCGAAAAATAGAAGTCTATATTTATTTTAAGGGACTCTGGTGGCATAGCAGTTAAGGCATTTGCTGCTAACCAGAAGGTCAACAGTTCAAATCCACCAGCTGCTCTGTGGAAGGAAGATGGGACAATCTACTTCCATAAATATTTACAACCTTTGGAATCTAATGAGTATCTCTATGAGTCAGAGTTGACTTGATGGCAGTGAGTTTTTAGTATAGTTCTTGTGCTTCTTTTTCTGGGGTATTGGGGAATCATTGATAAAAGTTTAGATGTGTCTGCCTGCATTGTAATTGGTGTTTCAGATAAAACTCACCCTACATCAGTAGATGTAGTAGCCCACAAGCATTCAGAGGTGAAGAAAGGGGTTCTAAGGAAAAAGATCTATGTTCTACTGAGTTTTGAAAAGGCAGCACAAGTGAAAATTTAATAATATTTTCCCATGTTCATTGAACTGTAAATGGCCATTGAATTTAGACAAAATATAGTGCCTAAGGCACTTACCTGCTAACCAGAAGGCTGGCAGTTCAATCCCATCAGCCACTCCTTGGAAGAAAGTTTGGACAATCTACTTCTGTAGTGATACTGCCTCGGAAACCCAAGGAAGGGTTTCTATGAGTCAGGTCCTACTTGAAGGAAAATAACAACAACAACAACAGATTAGCTGGATAATCAGAGATAATTAAAAAGGAATGAAGGTCCTCTGTGAGACCAAGGGATATAAGGATGGGTTGACAACATATTAAAGTTTGTTCTTGATTTTTAATCATTGCAATTTTTGAGGTTTTTGTACTACAGGATAGGGACTTTTGTAAATTAGTTGGATTTCTTCATTGATATGGCTTCCATATCAATTAAGAATTTGCAAGTTCCCTCATTTGTATGCAAAGTAGTTTCACCTTGAGAATTTAGTACCATCTTTGAAAATGTCCCTGTTTGATCCTCAGAACCTCTTCATTCTACTTGCATAGAATGTTCAATTGGTACAAATCAAGTAATCCGGTAGCTAGATTTCTGTCAATTTTCTAAATTCTTTAGTAAACTTTTGAGGATCTTCATGAAGGTTAAGAAATTTGTTCATTATAGTGTGTAGTTCAACTTTTGACCGGGGGATAAAAGTAATCTAGGGAAATTTTTTTTAGCTTCCTCAAGATTCTTAATTTTAAAAAGCATTTGAAAATTCATGGGTATTAGAAGAAATATCAGTTTTATTGGGTTGCCAGAAAAGAAAAGAACCTCAGATGAAAGATTCAGGAGACTAGGAGGAGAGAGAGGGATAGAAGGAACCATTGCCAGAAGCAGAGCCAAGGATGAAGTAGGAAGATCCCAACACTGTAATACTTTTTTTTTTTCTTTTTTTACTAACTTGGAAACAATGCAGTTAAAAGGAGAAATTTAACTATCTTTAATGTCTCTTAGAGACCTTGAGATACGTCAAAAAAGGTATCCCATTGAGGTTAATTTAAGAGCTTTTATTTTCTCATTTACTGCATAGAAAGAGATCAAAAGATCCCCAGAGTAGCAATTGCTCCTTCAGACTTTCCTTAGTAAGGGAAAGCCAAGCAGACAGAAGGGCACATGTCAAAGGACCAACATGTATATCCATATAATTGGCAGAGGTCCTGATGGGAGGCTCTGATCTGTCCTTGGAACTTGTGTTTCCCATAAAAAGACATCTAAGTAAATTAAAATCCTTTAGGACAGTAGCCTCTAGTGATATTCCAGTAGACTGAGCTCCTGGAATTCACAAATTAATCAATTCAAAATTAATTTAACTTTGGGAGCTCTGGTAGCATAGTGGCTAAGACACTTGCCTGCTAACCAGACGGCTGGCAGTTCAAACCCACCAGCCACTCCTCGGAAGGAAGGTTGGGCAATCCTACTTCCGTAGTGATACTGCCTCGGAAACCCAAGGAGGGGTCGCTATGATTCGGGGCCGACTCGACGGCACACAACAACAACAACAACAAATCTCAAAATCATCAATTCTTCTTTGGTCTTTATTCATTGTCCAGCTCTCACATGTATATGAGGCAATTGAAAATATCATCACTAGTGTCAGGTGCAACTTAGTCTTCAAGGAGACATCTTTGCTTCTCAGAACTTGAAAGAGGTCCTGTGCAGCAAATTTGCTCAGAGTTATATGTTGTCTGACGTCCTGACTACTGCTTCCCGTGGCTTCAGTTGTAGAACCAAGCAATGTGAAGTCTTTGACAATTTCAATCTTTTCTCCATCTCCACCATGATGCTGCTTATAGGTCCAATTGTGAGAATTTTGGTTTTCTTTATACTACAGACTGTATTCTTCAATCTTCATCAGTAAGTGCTTCAAGTCATTCCCACTTTCAGTAAGCAAAGTAGTGTCGTGAGCCTGCTTCCAATTCTGATGCCATGTTCTTTTTCATATAGTCCAGCTTCTCAGATTATTTGCTCAGCAAGTAGATTGAATAAGTGTGGTGAAAGGATACAACCCTGGCACACTCCCTTCTTGATTTCAAACCATGCAGTGTCCCTTTGTTCTGTATTAATAACAGCCTCCTGGTCTGTGTACAGGTTCCTCATGAGTACAATGAAGTGTTCTGGAATTCTCATTCTTCTCAATGTCATCCACAATTTGTTATGATCCACAAAATCAAATGATTTTGCATAGTCAATAAAACACAAGTAAACATCTTTCTCATATTCTTTGCTTTGAGCCAAGATCTATCTGACATCAGCAATGATATCCCTTGTTCCATGTCCTCTTCTAAATCCAGCCTGCACTTCTGGAAGTTCTCTGTCAAAATACTGTTGCAACTATTTTTTAATTATCTTCAGAAAGATTTTACTTATGTGTGATATTAATGATATTGTTCAATAATTTCCAGATTCTGGGGGATCACCTTTCTTTGGAATAAGTACAAATATGGATCTCTTCCAGTCAGTTGGTCAGGTAGCTGTCTTCCAAATCTCTTTGCATAACTTAGTGACTGCCTCCAGTGGGACATCTGTTTGTTGAAACATCTCAACGGGTATATTTCATCAACTCCTGGTGCCTTGTTCTTCACCAATTCCTTCAGTACAGCTTTGACTTCTTCCTTCAGTACCATTGGTTCTTGATCATATGCCATCCCCTGAAATGGATGAACATCAACCAGTTCTTTTAGTACAATGACTCTGTATATTCCTGCCATCTTCTTTTGATGCTTCCTGCATCGTTCAACATTTTTTCCAATAGAATCTTTCAATATTGCAATTAGAGACTTATATTTTTTCCTCTGTTCTTTCAGCTTGAGAAATGCTGAATGTATTCTTCCCTTTTCGTTTACTAACTCCAGGTCTTTGCACATTTCATTATAGTAATTGGTTTTATCTGCTTGAGCTGCTCTTGGAAATCTTCTGTGCAGCTCTTTTATAATTTCATTTCTTCCATTTGCTTTAGCTACTCTTCACTCAAGAGCAACTTTCAGAGTCTCTTCTGACATCCCTTTTGGTCTTTTCTTCTTTTCTCCTCTTTCTCCTCTTTCTTCATGGATGATGTTCTTGATGTCATCCCACAATTCTGGTTTTCAGTCATTGATGTTCAGTGCATCAAATCTATTCTTTGATGGTCTCTAAATTCAGCAGGGATATATTCAAGGTCATATTTTGGCTCTCATGGACTTGTTTTAATTGTCTTCAACTTCAAGTTGAACTTGCATATGAGAATTTGATGGTCTGTTCCACAATCAGCTCCTGGCCTTGTTTTGGCTGAAGATATTGAGCTTTTCCATCACCTCTTGCCACAGATGTAGTCAATCTGATTCCTGTGTACTACATCTGCAAGTGTCCATGTGTATAG
>NW_006921726.1:4664149-4667802 GCF_000298275.1 Orycteropus afer afer
AAAATGGAGCTCTGGTAGCATAGTGTCTAAGGCACTTGACTGCTAACCAGAAGGCTGGTGGTTCAAACCCACCAGCCACTCCTCAGAAAGAAGGTTGGGCAATCTACTTCTATAGTGATACTGCCTCGGAAACCCAAGGAAGGGTCATTATGAGTTGGGTCCGACTCGATGGTGCATAACAGCAAAAACAGCAACTGTTGTAAAATCACAAAAAGTGTCTGTCCAGATTGTATCCTTTCACCATATTCATTCAATCTGTATACTGAGGAAATACTCTGAGAAGTTGGACTATAGTAAGGACACAGCATCAGGATTAGAAGTTGTTGTTATGTGCCATTGAGTCAGACCCGACCCATAGCGACCCCTCCTTGGGTTGGAAGAAGACTCATTAACAGCCTGTTATATGCAGATAACACAACTTTGCTTGCTGAAAGTGAAGAACACTTGAAGTACTTACTGAGGAAGGTCAAAGACTTTAGCCTTCAGTAAAAGACTCAACATAAAGAAAACAAAAATCCTCACAACTGGACCAATAAGCAACATTATAATAAGTGGAGAGAAGATTGAATTTGTCAGGAATTTCCTTTATTGAGATCTATAATCAACACCCATGGAAGCAGCAGGCAAAAAATCAGATGACATATTGCACTGGACAAATCTCCTGCAAAAGACCTCTTTAAAGTGTTAAAGAGCAAAGATATCACTTTGAAGACTAAGGTGTGCCTGGCCCAAGCCATGGTGCTTTCAATAGCTTTACTTACTTGTGAAAACTAGACAATGAATAAGGAAGAACAAAGAAGAAGCAATGCCTTTGAATTGTGGTTTTGGCAAAGAACACTGAAAATACCATGGACTGACAGAAATACGAACAAATCTGTCTTGGAGGAAGTACAGCCAGTATGTTCCTTAGAGATGAGAATGGCCACCTTGTCTCATGTACATTGGCATTTTGTCAGAAGGGATAAGTCCCAGGAGAAGGATTGGTGAAAAAGGGGAAGACCCTCAATAAGATGGATTGACACAGTGGCTGCAATGATGAACTCAAGCACAGGAATGATTGTGATAATGGTGCAGGACCAGGCAGTGTTTCATTCTGTTGTGCAAGAGGCTACTGTGAGTCAGAACTGACTTGACAGCACCTAACAACAACAAAAATAAATGCAGAGAGCTTCAACACAAGGATGTGGAAGCTCAAATCTGAGAGGTCACTCACTTGAAGCCATTTCCCAAAATGCTATGGAGAAAGTAAGCCCAGCTAGCTCTGCTGGTGCAGGAACATAGATTCCTGGAATCTTAAGAGGTTTTACACCAGAAATGTCATAGTATTTGCTGAAGAAAAACACCTAATTGAAAAGCTCAAGCAGAAGATAAGTTTATTGTGAAAATAAGAACACAGTTAAAACTGGGGGAAACACAAAAGGAATGTAATTCATGAAGTGCTCCTCTGAAGTTCATAGGGTCACTATGAGTTGGAGCTGATGTGATGGCACTTAACAACAACAACAACATAAAGGCAAAATGAGCTCTGGTGGCACAGTAGTCAAAGTATTCAGCTGCTGACCAAAAGATTGAGGGTTTGAACTGCTACGTGGGAGAAAGATGAGGCATTCTGTCTCCATAAAGTTACAGCTTTGGAAAACTTACAGGGCAGTTCTACTCTATTCTAAAGAGTCACAATGAGTCAGAATTGCCTGGATGGTAGTGGGTTTGGTTTTGGTTTTATAAAGGCAGAAACAACAAACATAAAGGACACATTTCAAGGTAGTGTGATTGGCTGGGAATCACCTAAAGTTGTTTTTGAAGAATACTTATTGGTAACTGGAAATAAAATGTGGATGAACACTGCAGGAGCCAGGCTTTGGCTATCCACAAATTTCCTGGACATTAAACAAAAAATAACAATTTTTAAACTACATCTTGAGAACATCAGGCATTTCTTAATCATTGTGGTACATTTCTGACACTTGCAGGCACATTTTCTTAGAATTAGCAAAATGGAGGTAACTTCTGAGAAAAAAATCAAGTTAGCAAAATGAAGTCAGCCAGAACCCTCAGTCATGTCAAGTGCCATTGAACTGTAGAGTACTCCGATTCACCTTAAAGATTATGTTCTTTTCATGCTTCTATGTTTCTATAAATTCAGAAAATTTCTAAATAACTTATGACTTAACAGGTTAACTTATAGTTAATGTTAGAGAGCCTCACAAAATTAGACACATTTCTAAGTTAATAGTATAAGTATTTATTCATATATATTTTAAAAGCATAATAGTGTCTTATAAATTATGAGATTTGAGATTATTTTAAAACAAATATAGAACAAGTTCCTTTAGCAATTTGTTCTCAACTTCTAGAAGCGTGTCTCAGCATCAATCATAAGTTACCTGCTAAAACTAATTAACATGTTAATGCTGTATAAGAGATGTATTTTTCATGTAATATATAGTCCTGCCAGGAATCATTGGAAAATGTAATATCTTTTTTTCTAATGAAAGATTTTCCTGACAATTTATCTAAGAGGACTGAAATAACCTCTTTTGTCCTTCTCACATTTGACTTCTTCAGCCAGCAATTACATGACTTCATACAAATGTAGTCATCTTCTTAAGGGTATATTTAACAAGATACTTCTGATGAAAAGCTGGGTTTATACCAAAATGTATAAGAAGTTGACCCTTTTGGAAGCTTATAAACATTTCAATTTAAACACCAATTTAACAAAATGACTAAACATAGAGACATCTGTAATTTAAATGAGGATCCTAGGTTTACCCTAAAGTATGTGACAATTTAGTTAAAGCAGTAAGAAAAGTAATATTGAAGAGAGAGTTTTGAAAGAAATGTTGGTTTGAAAAAACGCCTTTAGGTAATGGACCTTTGACATTTCAATTAAACTCTTTGTTCTCTAATTTGAAATATGGTATTTTCAAAAGGTCCAATGATGCACCAAACACTAGGCTTCAGGATATGAATTTGATGATGAGTTCAATATTCCTACATTTGATGCTTACTAATAATTGGAAGTTGTCTGGGACAAGGAAAATTCTGGAGTAGGAGAGGTGATAAATAGTTAAATCCCATGTTGTTGTTGTTGTCAGGTTCCATCGAGTCATTTCCAACTCATAGCAACCCCATGCACAGCAGAATGAAACAGTGCCCGATCCTGCACCAGCTCCATGATCCCTGCTATACTTGAGCCCATCATTGCAGCCACCATGTCAATCCATCTCGTTGAAGGCCTCCCCCTCTTTTGATGACCCTCCACCCTACCAAGCATGTCATCCTTCTCCAGGGCATGGTCCCTTCTGACAACATGACCAAAGTATGTGAGATGAATTCTGGCCATTCTCGCTTCCAAGGAGCATTTTGGGTGCACTTCCTCCAGAACAGATCTGTTGGTTCTTTTAGCAGTCCATAGTACTTTCCGCATTCTTTGCCAGCACTGCAACTCAAAAGCATCAATTCTTCGGTCTTCTTTATTCATTGTCCAGCTCTCACATGCATATGAGGCGATTAGAAATATCATGGCTTATGTCAGGCACACCTTAGTCCTCAAGGAGACATCCTTGCTCCTTAGCACTTGAAATCATTCCTTTGTGATTGACCTTCCCAATGCTACACGTCATCTAATGTCCTGACTGCTGCTTCCATTG
>NW_006921726.1:4670462-4674945 GCF_000298275.1 Orycteropus afer afer
ATCAACACATCACCACGGTAGGACAAACCGACAGACAAGTTTGTCTCCTTGTTGGAAACCTCTCGTACAACCCTTACCTGGGTCCCTGCAGCTGACTCTTCCTCTGTCCAGGTTCCTGGGCCTTTTAATCCCCTTTCTCCTGCTCTCCCACCCTGCTGCTTTGGACGTGCCTGAGTTCCCTCTCCTCACCTGGATCCCAATGGCTGACTGCTCCTCTCTCTGGGTTCCTGGCTTTTAATCCCCTTTCTGCCACTCTACCATCCTGCTGCTTTGTGTGTGCCTTGGATGATGTTGATGAGGACTGTACTTGTGAGGTGTTGAATGGCAAGGGGGAGACACTGTAATTGTCCCCCCTTTCCCTCACCTCTTGATGTCTCTCAAGCACTTTACAAAAAGTCTGGTTCTCCTGAAGCTTGGAGTCCTGTGCAGTCTGCTGGGAAAGTGCAGTCCAGGTGTCTGAGAGAAAACAATTCCTTGCTGGAGACCATAGCCAGCAGACAGCAGAGCTGAGCAGGGGAAACACCATCCTGTTAAATCCCATAGTAAATGCTAAATGTTCTCCAAGTACATAGGTAAAGCATTTAACACTTTTGCATTGAGCATTCAGTGATCACCAACACTTTGCTAAGAGTGACCTGCCCTGTAGAAAGAGAAAGGATTCAACAAGACTTAAAAAGAGTTCTAGTAAGGTGGTGGAATAGGCAGACAAATTACACAGACCTTCTTCAACAAAGAAAAGGGGAATGAAATAACACAGATACAGAAGATAATCCTGGAGCCCTGAGCTTTGAAAGGAAGGATACAGAAGTAGACTAAACTCCAACTAGTAGAAGAACCTTCAGGAGAACACCAAAAAAGAAGACATATGGAACTGTGAACTGTTAGAGATCCTGATGGCATGTACAGCTTGGATATTGACAAATGGTATTAGGACCTAAGAATTAATGTAAAAATTGGGCCTGCTAGCCAGGGACTCCATGGAGGACTGCACTGGTGGTTGGAGAATAAAAAAGGAAGCAGTGAAGAGGGAGACAGGCTGAGCTGTGGACTTTTGGCTGTCCAGAGGGTGCAGCCATTTTGAATGTTTACAGGCAGTTCCACCAATTTGATGTTTAAAGTGACAACATTCTCTCAGATACCAGGAACCTAAAAATAGGCTCCATTTGGCAGGGACCACAAGGACATATCTGACAGAAAGGACTGCTATGGCTTTTCTAGCCATAAGTTTTTGTAAACTCCACAGTGGTATTTGCTGTGAGCAGCTGAGGAGCTCCTGATTGTAAATGTTATCCACCTGGGGTATTTCTGTTGGGAATGGCACAAAGCAATGTTCTGGGAGTTTCGTTCTCTCTCAGGTGCTTAGTATTGTGATGTTATGATTGGCTAGTTTGGCCACTCTGCCAGGCTCAAAAGGAGGCTTCCTACAGGCAGAACTCTCTCTCTCTAACTGCTGGCTTAGGAAGGATGTGCTCTCGAGAGACACACACTGCAAGACATGAGCTGCTGGGAAAGAGATGCAAGAGATGTGCATTGCTGAGAGAGACCTAAGGGACATGCACTGTTGGGAGAGAGACTGTGAGAGACTGTTGGCTGAGAGATTATGGGCTGGGAAGAGAGACTGAGCATTTTTCCTGAACTTGAATTGTTGCCTGGTGCTTCCCTAATAAACCCTGTAATCTGTGAGTTCTGTGTGACCACTGCAGCAAATTATCAAACCTGGAGAGAAGTAGTGGATGCTCTGGGAGGAACACTTGGTGTCAGGGTTGGTGAAAGGGCTGGAGGGAGGCAGCATGTCTGGCCTAGCAGGAATAGGCCTTGGGCTACTGATAGTGATTCTGTCTTCCTCTTGTGTGGTTAGAGGAGGTCAGGAGATATGGCCTCCTTGCCTATTCTTGTACCCGACACCCTCTTGGTGAACAGAGGTGCAGCCATCCCTCACTCCCACCTACCTTCTGGGTAGGCAGGAATTCCATCCCAGTCTGTGTGCTCTGACAGAGTCTGGATGCTCTGCTCCACCCTGCCCAGATCTTTTTCTCCTTTTCATTTTTTTTAAGTTTGTTTCTTTTTGTCTGTTTTTAAATTATTATTATTATTATTATTATTATTTCTTCTTCCCTTTCCATGTTGTAGTTTTCAGCTTTTTCTCTCTCCCCTGTTCCAGGTTCCCATCTTTTTCTTTCTTGTGGTTCTCCTCATTCCTTGTTTTCCTTTTTGCATTTTTCCCTTCATTATTCTTCTACTCTACCTCTTTTCTCTTATTCTTTCCTCTCCAGGTATTGCAGGGTTTTTTTGTTTTTCCCTTTTTCTATGCACATTTCTTATGTCTTTTTAAAATATTTCTTTAAAAATTTTCTTTCATTTATTTTCTTTCTTTCTTTTTCTTTTTTCTCTTTTTAGTGATTGTTACTGTGTGCTTATGCAGTATTTGTTTTTGTCCTCTTGCTTTTACGTTTTTGATGGCTTTTTGATCATTGTTTTTGTCTAACTGAGTGGGATACAGCAACCATGCACATACAATGCAACCACATCCACACCTCCTGCAGCTCCACTTACTGAGTGAGAGTCACCACTTCCTTCTGCATCAACTCACCAATACATGCCCACAAATAAAAGCCTAACTCACCCTTAACTGCTCTTCACAAACATTTGCAGAGATGTGTGCAGCCACTTTCATTCTCTATCACACACATCAGGAGACAGGTGGTGGGTGCATAAATGCTGCTACTAACAAATAGAGGAATGCAGTGTCCTGCTTATTCAGATACATCCCAACAAAACAAAGAAAATTAAAATCTTGGGCAAATCACTCCAGCATACAGTCACCAATTAAATATAAATACAACAAAGTCACAATGTTGCAGAGACAACAGACAATCACAGTCCACACAAACAAGTAAAGATAAAGCAGTAGACACAAGTTAGCAGGATATCCCTGAAGAAAAAGCAGCATTGGAAATCCTTGATAAGGAATTCAAAAGAATTATACTTACATTGAGAGATAGATCAAGGAAAACACTGACAAAATTAAGGAAAACACAGACAAAACCCTAGAACAATTTCAGAAAAAAAGATAAGAGCCAAATGATAAAATAAATGAAATATTAGCAATGACACAAAATCTACAGCTAGAAATCCAGAAGATTAATACTAAATTTTCAGAAATTGATAGCACATTGAAAGGGCAAAGTAGTAGAATTGAATCAATGAAAGACAGAATGAATGAGATTGAAGAAAAATATCTGAATACTTTTTTGGAAAAAGATCAATCAGAAAATAAAGATCAAAACAAAATGAAGAAAGCCTATGATTCATGTAGATTACCCTCAAAGGGAATAACCTGTGTGTAATCAGAATTCCAGAACAGGAAGAGAAAAATAAAACCACTGAGAAAATTGTCCAAGAGTTGTTAGAAGAGAGTTTCCCTGATACTTTGAAGGATGAAAATATATCCATTCAGGAAGACCAATGAACCCCAAACAGGATAGATCCCAAAGGAAAATCATGAAGGCATATCATCATCAAACTCATCAAAACCAAAGACAAAGAAAGAATCATGGAAGCAGCATGGGAAAAGCAAAAAGGAACCTACAAAGGGCAACCAATAATAATAACCTCTGATTTCTAAGCAGAAACCATGCAGGTGAGAAAGCAATGGGATGGTATATATAAAACCCTGAAAGGGAAACATTTCCAACCAAAAATCATATACCTACCTAAATTGTCCCTCATATTTGATGGTGAAATTAGGAGATTTGCAGATAAGCAGAAATTAAGGAAATATGTCAAAACAACACCAACCTTACAAGAGATACTAACGGGTGTCCTTCGAATAGAAAGCCAATAATAACAAAGAACAATCAACTATTAATAGACATGATGGCATAAATCAGAAACCAACATAGCTATGGAAATATCCAAAGTAAAAGAAGCTTACAAAATTGTAAACAGAGAAGCAGAGATACCAACTGGCAAATAAGGATAACTACAAAACAAAAAGAGGAAAAATAGTGTAGTTGCAGAACTTCTAAATGGTGAGGAAGTCAAGAGAGTTACAAGATAGAATGGAGTGTTCTAAACTCAGGGTAAAAATTACAAATCACAAAGTAACCTCAAAGAAACACAATAAACTTTCACATCACAATAAAAAAGAGGACAAGCACAAATACTTAGCAAACACTAAAACAATAGCAACAAAGGAAATAACATGATTCATAAACAAAATGAGTTCAGTACAGAAAATTATATGGAACAAAGAAACCAGGAACACCACGATAAAATACATTAACAATATGACAACAACCAATTCATACTTGTCAATAACTACACTGAATGTCAATGAATTAAATGCACCACTCAATGGACAGAGAGTTGCAGACTGGATAAGAAAACATAATCCACCAATATATTGTCTACAAGAGACACACCTTAGACCTCATAGTGACCCCTCCTTGGGTTTCTGAGGTGGTATCACTACAGAAGTAGA